>NC_092754.1:1629882-1929882 GCF_047496795.1 Chiloscyllium punctatum | reverse complement strand
CTCCTGTTCCTTGGATGCTGCCTGACCTGCTGTGCTTTTCCAGCAACACATTTTCAGCTCTGATCTCCAGCATCTGCAGTCCTCACCTTCTCCTCCAAAACAGCATTAGGGTGGGACCCAGCTAGATTAGGCAAAGTCACCATAGTCTTACAATAGGGCTGCTCTGTCATAGAGAGAGAGAGGGGACTGGTGGTAGTTTAACCTGAGGGTCACCACACCTCAAGCAAGGACAGAGGTTGAGAATAAGAGTCCTGTGGAGTAACTTCAGTTGGTGTGGGAATTGAACCCACACTGTTGGTATCACTCTGCATGTCAAAACATCCAGCCAAGCTAACCAAACCTCCACCCCCAAAGCTAGATTATGGGATTGGTGACACATTACAATGTTCCCAGCTTCCCCAACTCTCCGACATAGAATGTTGACAGTATTTAGGGTGACTAACTGGGCATCTCAGTTTCTCTGGGACAGTCCTGTTTCTATTTTGGCAAATGGCTTGGTATCCTAACAAATAAATAGTTGAAATATCCTAGATTTCACCTTTACTCAAATATGAACTGAGACTGGTGGAGGGGGAATCTGTATGAAATGTAATCCTTTTTCCTGTGAACAGCCTTTACATCACATCACATCACACTCAGGGGACCTTTGCTCCTCCTCAACCCACTCCATGCCATCATCAAGGGAATTGTCATGAACGTTCTCATCTCTATTGCTGAGTCACTTTATAAATGATCAATGGAGTTGCCAACTCTTGTTGGACACATCCTTCAACTGCCCCTCCCCAACACTCCTGTGACTGGATGTACAATATGTCAATTATCTCAGAGCCCCACCTTCCCATGGCTTTTCAGTACGTCCCAGGGTTGACTTTAATTCCAAACAAAGTTAAACAGACCCTGCAGCAGAGCTTATTATAAGCTCTGTTTGGTTGCAGCCTCTTACCCGAGACAGCCAGGTCTTCCAGAGATTCCAGTGTTAATGCCATCGAACAGAGTTGGACACTCCTGTTTTTGAGCATGTTTCTTAACAAAACTCCCAGCTGATTCCAACTGTCTGCCTTCAAATCCCCAGAATTGGTGATTTTTAATTGGAAATTTGGAGCAGTTCAGGGGCAAACTACTGCTGTCTGTAAATTCCTTTAAAAACACTATGTTCTCATTACTTATGAAATACCTCGAAAGAAGTGAATCATTGAATACCAAGCCAATGTCTGTAGCTGCTGTATTAAGAGGAAATGGGGGGTTAAGGGTCATCCTGGGAACTCCGTGCTGTGAGAGCTCACTCACTTACAGACATGTTTCTGTGGAACTGTCCCAAACTGGAAAAATGATCAGCTTCCCTGTCCCTAATCACACATTATATAGTCACCCATTATCGTAACTTCCCTCATGCCAGTGATTCATGTTGGAACATCCTGATAATTATGTGAAGCCACGCCTTTTCCTGTGTTTGGATAGACAGGGAATATCTGCCCAGACTTGTGACAGCATCCTTCCATCCCTAATATAGGCATATATTATAGGCATTTATGAGGCTTCCAGCATTTTGTTCATTCTGCCTCGTAACTATTTAACAGCAATTTTCTTTTATAAAGTATCTTTGACATATTGAAATCTCCCAAGGCTCATCACAGACATATTATAAAGCAAACCGTAATACCGAGCAACGTAAGGGGCTATTAGATTAGATAGTGAAACCCTTGGTCAATGAAGTATGTTTTTCAAAGGAAAATGAGGGGTAGTAAGGTTTAGGGTGACATTGCAGAGGTGGAGAAGGGAGGGGATTAGAGATGCACAGGTAGTTTTGGGGGGATTGTGAGGCTGGAGGTGATAAGCAGTGATCAGGAAGGTTGAAGTTCTGGAGGGTTTTTTATTCATTCACAGGGTGTGGGCATCACTTGGGGGAGCTGGGCATTTATTGCCCATCCCTAATTGCCCAGAGGGCAGTTAAAAGTCATCCATATCACTGTGGGTCTGGAGGCACATGCAGGTCAGATCAGATGAGGATGGTAGACTTCCTTCCCTAAAGGATGTTAGGAAAGCAGATGGGTTTTCCCCAACAGTTAGCAATGGTTTTATGGTCATCATGAGACGTTAAGTTTCAGATTTTCTTTTAATTCAAATTTCACTCTTTGTGACAAGATTCAAAACTGGGTCTCCAGAATGTTATCTGGATTAACTGCCTGGCAATAATACCACTACACCATCACCGCTCCTAATCACAAATAAAGAAGAGAATTTTTAAATCCAGACATTGCTTGACTGAGAGGTCAATCAGCACTGGGGCAATAGGAGAGAGGGAGCTGAGTTTCAGAGGAGAGAAATATGGGAAACATACAGCAAGGAGTGCAGATGATAAACTTTCCAGAATACTCTGTTCAGGGCTTGTGGTGGGGAAGGGGATGTTAGATAACAGAATACTTGAATTATTCCCCTCATGGGCGTTTTGTGGGATATGCACAAGAATAGTCACTTGGTATGACCATAAACAGATGCAACAATTGGCCACGTTCATGGATACCATGAGCTGAGGTGAGTCAGAACAGAAAGTTTTTGGAAAATGAAGTAGGAAATTAGCTACAAGATCAATGCAACCAACTTCACTGGAATTCTTTAACAGAAAATAGCCCATTATATCAGAAGCAACCCAGAACTCCAATCTGTTATTAGTGTCCCTGAAGTTAGCCTTCATCCCATTCAATAACATATGCAAATAAATTAAAAATGCTTCTGTGCCATTGCTATATTTGTCCCATAACATCATAACCTCCTTGTATAAGGAAAGCGCGGCACATGGCGGCACGGTGACACAGTGGTTAGCACTGCTGCCTCACAGCGCCAGAGACCTGGGTTCAATTCCTGCCTCAGGCGACTGTCTGTATGGAGTTTGCATGTTCTCCCCGTGTCTGCGTGGGTTTCCTCCGGGTGCTCCGGTTTCCTCCCACAGTCCAAAAATGTGCAGGTTAGGTCAATAGGCCATGCTAAGTTGCCCATAGTGTTAGGTGAAGGTGTAAGTGTAGGGGAATGAGTCTGGGTGGGTTGCTCTTTGGAGGGTCGGTGTGGACTTGTTGGGCTGAAGGGCCTGTTTCCACACTGTAAGTAATCTAATCTAAAATGTGGCGAGTGAGCATTGTGGGCTAGACACCAGTTCCCAATGTCTTACTGGGAGAGCAGAAGGAGCAGATAGACGTTATCAGTCCTGGGTGATGTTAGAATTTTTGAAGGTTGCTCGATGGGCAAGGATTGCTTGACCAGAAACAAGGGATTATGTCAATGAGTGGATGGTCTTGAGTTTAACCCAGAGACTTGCATTTCCCTGGTGGCCTTTCACAAAGATTGGACCTCTCAAAGTATATTACTTACAATGAGGTAATATTTAAGGTTTTGTAGGAAGCGCATCAACCAACTTGTGCACAGCAAGATCCCACAAAAAGTACTGTGATTGTCAGCTCATCTCTGCAGAATGTGGGTGGCACTGGTGAAGTCAGGGTTTATTGCCCCTCCCTCATGCCCCATGAGTAGGTGATGGAATCACTTTCTTGAACCGTTGCAGTCCTTTGGGCCACCCACAGTACTATCAGAGAAGTGAATTCCAGGCTTTCTCCAGTGATATTGGAAGAACAGTGATACATTTCCAAAAGTGGACCAGCTGCATAAATACATTAGCTACAAGTGCAAGTCACAAGCTAGGAATCCTGCAGTGAGTAACTCACCTCCTCAATCCCAAAGTCGGTCCATTATCTATGAGTTATAATATGAAGCATAATATACTACTTGTTCATTCTTTTTGCTGAAATGGACAATTTCACATTTTTCTATATTTTATTCCATATGGCAGATCTTTGCCCACTCACTTAACCTGTCAATATCCCTTTTAGGCTTCGTAGGTCCCCTTCACAATCTACTATCCTGTCCAATTTTGGGTAGTCAGGAGTGTGATGGAATACTTCCCACTTGCCTGGATGGGTGTAGCTCCAACAACACTCAAGAATTTCAACACCATCCAGGACAAAACAGCCACCTGATTGGCACCACGTCCGCAAGCATCCACTCCCTCCACCAGTGATGCTCAATGACAGCAGTGTGTACTATCCACAAGGTACATTGAGGACATTCGCTAAGGCTCCTTCAACAGCACCTTCCAAACCCACAACTACTCCCATCTAGAAGGACTAGGGCAGCAAAAGTTGATGGTGTAATCTATATCAATGGATTGGTAATATTAAACCCTAGGCTAATCTTGGTGGCACATAGGTTCGAATCCCAGCATGGTAGGTGGTGCCATTTGAATTAAATGAAAAGCTAGCCTAACTGTAACCATGCAAAACTGTCAGTAGTAAAACTTAGCTCACTAATGTCCTTTAGGGAATGAAGAACCATCCTTCGCTGGTCTACATGTGACTCCAGACCCACAGCAATGTGGTTGGCTTTTAACTGCCCACTGGGCAATGAGGGATGGGCAATAAATACTGGCCTAGCCAGTGATGCCCACATCCTGTGAATGAATGAAAAACGTGAAATAAGATTGCACTGAAGAGTTTGATTCAAAGTTCTTTGAGTTTGTGCAGTCATTGATCTTCCACAAGCCGATTGTTGCTCAGAATGATGTATTATACTGCAATAGTCAATAAGTATGTAGCATTATGGAAAAGCACTTGTGACTCTGCAGAAAAAAGTGGCAAGTATGGAGGTGGCAGTTGAATCGAAATGCAACTAGTACAAGAGACTAGTGTGTGTTGAACACACCATGACAGAAATCCCCAACTCCAGTGTGAGAATGGCACAGAGCTCAGAGTGTAACCTAAATCTGTCAACATTGCATGGCCCTACATTAGTGCCAATTCACTCTGGTCGTCATGGTAATCATGGCATTACTGCCAATGACATCCTGTCTCCCACCAACATCAATCTCTTAATAGGATTTACCAGGATATGCCTGGAATGTGTTTATAGTACTTAATAACTTTTAACAAGAATATTTAAGACAAAAGGTAAAATATTGTACCCTCAGGCAGTAAGGTGGAAGTGTGCTTTTAGAACTGGTTTTCACATTTTGCAGGAGTTCTGCTGCTGACTGGAAAGCATTTGTAATTCTGTGTTTCAGAACGTTTCCCTTCTAAGTGTCAAATGTAATAAGTGACCCGAATAAATATAATTGTGCAACATACAAAAAATAATGAGCTGATCTCTGTTTCATGTCCAGTTATTGTAGGCAATTCATGTTCAAATTAGTTATGCTTTTTAAACCAATTAATCTCATTTGTCAGATTCTCCAACAGTCATGAACTGAAGAGGGAAAGCAGAGCTTAGGTTTCAGATGTTCATCACTGCTTCCATGGTGAAGGCATCAAATGAAAAAAAACCTTTGAAAATTGAGCTATAACATGCAAAAGGAATTTAACAGTTTGTCCACAAATTCCATGCCACTTTTGCCACTTTGGTGTCCTGATATTCAACCACTTCCAGATCCAATAAATGCAGATTTAGTTATTGAGTTAGCAAATACCAGTGTAATTGTGCAGACATGATTTGATTGTCACAACGACTACATCTTCTTACCTGTTGCCACAAATAATTACACGATTTTTCAAGCGAACTGATCATGGTCAGTGGTTAATATTTTCAAGACGATAAACAATGGACTAAGGATGAATATTGTATCAAACATGTTACTGTTTCCACTCCCAGTTAACCAATCGTTAATTCACCTTCATACTTCCTTAGGATCAAGGTCAAACCAAAATAATCTCTATTCTGTGCTCCATTACAGGGGAGATTAACTGGGGCAATGAGAAGGGGCAACAGTGTCTTGGGCTCATGTTCTCATGAAGAGGAAAACAGAGATTCCCTGTTTCTTCTCATTGTCTTGTTGGAAAGTAGGTCACAAGATGGTGTAGGAACAGGGTTGGGCAATGCTGGGAGCTGAAAGTTTGAATTATTTAATTTAGATAAAAATCAGATTTTTTTCTTTAATCAAGAAAACTTTAAATTTTCAAGGGCAGCATTGTTTATTTGGTTGTAAAGGAGTGTTTTGTTCTTTCAAGACATTTAGAATGTTTGAGATACATTTAAGTAGCTGGAAAACAGGAGAGGAATTGATAGGCATGTGAACACAATCACTTCATCCTCCATAATGTTTACAATTTTTTCAATCATTTCCTTTTTAACATGTGGCATCTGTTTTCTGTTGTGATTTAGATAATTACATGTTGTTGAATTTGCATGGAAACATTTACACAGAACTTGGAGCCAAATAAAACCTTTTGAATCCTCATACTGTTCCTAAGCACCTTTTGATTTTGAACTGTAGTTTCTGTTTTGTTGAGAACGGAAGACAATTTGTACACACTGATCTCCTCATAAAACAGCAATGAGGTAAGTGGTCTGTCATCAGTAGCTTAATGTGATGCCAGCTGGGGGATAAATGATGTTCAAGTTACAAGAGAAACTTCTACTATGTTTCTTTGAATAGTTACATGGGATCTTTATCAAGAGCCCCAAGGGGAGATCCTGGTTCAACTAGTCATCTAAAAAGTGACAATGCGATATTCCCGCTACACTAAAGGCAAAAGAGCAGAGGAAGGTTCTCTCCAGTTTCTGCGGCCAATCCTTATCCCTCAATCAACATCACGAAACTCACTGCACTTGCTGTGCACAAATTGACAACCATGTTTTGGATCAAATTATTACAGATGCTGGGATCTGTACAGAAAACAACAAAATGCTGGAGATCACAGCAGATGATGAAGAGTCATCTTGACTCGAAATGTTAGCTTACTCTCTCTCCATGGATGCTGCCAGACCTGCTGTGATCGCCAGCATTTCATAGTGATTGCCATGTTTCCTACATTATAACACACTCATTGATTGTAAAAGGAGTGTTGGAAATGTACATCTTTTCCTCCTTTATCTGGTGCAAAAATCTCACCACTAAAACTCTGATTGGGTTTTTTGATTTTGATGGTTTTTTTTAATCAGAAGGCCCAGCAGAAGGTGAAGTAGGAAAAGTGTCGAATGGCACTGATCTGAAGTGACACATTTCAGAGCCATGGACAAACTGAGTTGCTTCTTTTATTTTGTTAATTCCATTGTCATGTGTGAGTTTTAAATTGAAGACACTCTAAATCACAATACTTTGTAGTTTACCTTCCTAATCACTTGCTGCACCTGCATTTTCAACTTTTGTGATTCATGTCCAAGGACACCCAGATCCATCTGTACCTCAGAGTTCTGTAATCCCTTGCCAGTTAAATAATCGGCTGCTTTTTTTTATTCTTCACATCATAATTGAGAGCTTCACATTTTTCCACATTATACTCCAACTCACAATTTTTTCTCACTCCTCTCACTTAACCTATCCATATCCTTGTTCAGACTCCTCACATCCTCGTCACAACATTTTTTTTCAACCTATCTTTGTATCATTAGCAGATTCAGTTGCCATACATTTAGCCCTTTTATCCTATAAATTGATATAAATTAAGATAGTTCGGGACACAGCACTGAGCTGTGTGGCATTCAACTAGTCACAATTTGCCAACCTGAAAATGACCCATTTATCCCTATTCTCTGTTTCCTGTTAGTTAGCCAACCCTTCAAACATTGTAGCATGTAACCTCCTAAACTATGAACTCTTCCTTTGTGTAGTAACTTTCATAGCACCTTATCAAATGCCTTTTGGAAATCTAATTCCACCGTGCCTTCCACTTTCCTATTATCCTTGCTATTTCCGTAAAGAACTGTAATAAATTAGTTAAACCCAATTTCCCTTTCACCAAATCATGTTGACTCTGCCTGGCTCCATTAAGATGTTTGAAGTGTCAGGCAGACTCTCCTTCATAATAGATTCTCATTTCCTACTTTCTGTCTCCCACCTTTCTTGTATAGAAGAGTCACATTTGCTAATTTCCAATCTGATGGGACCTTTCCAGAATCTAGGAAATGTTTGAAAATTGAAACTGATGTATCTGCTATCTCTGCAGCCACTTCTTTGAAGACCTTGGAATGAAATCCACCAAGATCTGGAGACTTGTCAGCTTTATGTTCCAATAGTTTCCTCAGTTTCCTTACCCTGACTATTATAATTGTTTCCAGTTCCTCCCCTCTCTCACCTCCTGGTGTATAGATGTTGCTAGAATGTGGTTAGGAGTTTCTGCAGTGTAGGCAGACCCAGAGGGATGGAACTTGCTGAGGTCTGTGTGACATGGCCCAAGTGGAAATTATGGCAGGAAACGGTTGAGAAGCAAGGTGAGGCTGGCATTGCGAACATTTGGCTCCACCTTTTATGGTGGCGAATTGAGTTTTTCCAAGACAGTAGCAAGGTGCCAACAAAGGGGAATTGTTGTTCGTTAAACACCTTGTTCATGGCCCAACTCACCTCTTTAATACTTAGCTTCCTCTCTCACCAAATATGCCAACATACTGGACATCAAGAGATTTTGACACGTGTGCATGAGAGTGGGTTAGAGCAGGGCACAGCGGGTCACAGCCGGTCAGAACAGGTCAGAGCGGGTCGAAACAGGTCAGAGAGGGTCAAAGCGGGTCAGAGCGGGTCAGACAGGGTCTGAGCGGGTCAGGGTGTGTCAGAATGGGTCAGAGTGGGTCAGGGTGAGTCGGGCTGGGTCAGAGCGGGTCAGAGTGGATCAGGGCGGGTCAGGGCGGGTCAGGGCGGGTCAGAGAGGGTCAGAGCAGGACATAGCAGGTCAGAGTGGGTCAGAGTGAGTTAGAGAGGGTCAGAGCAGGTCAGAGTGGGTCAGAGTGAGTTAGAGAGGGTCAGAGCAGGTCAGAGTAGGTGAGAGCAGGTCAGAGTGGGTCAGAGCGGGTCAGAGTGGGTCGGAGCGGGTCAGGGCAGTTACGCGGGCACTGCCGCTCACTGCTTTCTCTAAAGGAGTTCCATATTGGCCACTGGGCACCAACATCTCAGGGCACACTCCATGGGCACCAGCCTCACACAGTCCACATCCATGGACACTGCCGTCTAACATGTGCCAGCCTCTATGAACCCTCAGGGCCCACCTCTGATCCACTTACAGGACACTCTGCCCTTCAATACTACCCCAGTAACTCTCAGTGTAACCCTGCAGCAAGGACACTGTGTGCCCAGGGACACCCCCCTCCCCAGCTCAGGGCCTGGCCCAGGCTGTATCTCTGGGATCCTCACTCCCTGTCAGAGCCCTCACTCACTCGGAGCCCACCCCGATGCTCACTGCTAACGTTGTCTTTAAGTTGTACCTCTCCAATGTTCTGCACTGGGTGATTGATGTTCCAGCATTCACTCACGGTTCTGGAAGATGGTGCCACACACGGACTTAGCAGATTTATGCAGAAAGATTATCAGGAAGGTCATCAGGAATCTATCTCCCTCTGCCTGAAATATATTTAAAGGTTCTCCATCCACTGCCTTTCAAGGAAAGGAATTCCAAAGGCTCACAATCCTCTAAAAGAAGAAATATTTCCTAATGTCTGTATTAAATGGGTACCCCTTCTCTTTAAGTTCTGACCCCTAGTTCGAGAGGAAACATCCTTTCCACATCTACCCGGTCAAGTCCCCTCAGGATCTTACATTTTAATTAAGTCACCTCTGACCCCTCTAAATTGCCGAGGTTACAGGCCCAGCCTGTCTAGCCTTTCCTCATAAGGCAATCCACTCATTCCTTGTATTAGTTCAGTAAACTTTCTCTGAACTTCTCCCAATGCATTCTGTAAGTACAGTGATCAATATTGTGCACACCGAAGTTCGGTATTTCTACAGCATAACCTTCCACATAATAAAATATAACATCCTATGAGCTTTCCTGATCACTTGCTGTACCTGCACACTAACCTTCTGTGATTCATGCACTAGGATACCCAGATCCCTCTGCATCCTCTCACTGTTTGGATAACCAGCTTCTTTTCTTTTCTCTTTGACAAAATGGACAATCTCACATTTTCCCACATTATACTCTAGCTGTCAGACCTTTTCCCACTTGCTGAACCTATTGATATCCCTTTATAGGCTCCCTATATCCTCCTCACAACTTACTTCCCTACCTATCATTGTGTCATTAGCAAATTCTGCTTCCATACCTTTGATCCCTTCCTTGATATCATTTCTATAAATTGTAAAGAGTTGAGGCCCCAGCATGGACCAATGTGGCACACCATTAGTGACATCTTCTCAACCTGAAAAAAGACCCACTATTCCTAATCCCTGCTTCCTGTTAGCCAGTCAATCTCTAACCTATTTCAATATCTTTTATTTTCTGCAATAGCCTTTGATGTAATGCCTTATCAAATGCCTTCTAGAAATCTGAAGACAATCCATCCACTTTATCCCCTTTATCTACAGCACAAATTACTTCTTCAAATAACTCCAATAAATGAGTTAGACGTGATTTCCCTTTGACAAAACCACGCTGGTTCTGCCTGAATACCTTTGAACTTATCTAAGTGCCCTTTTATAAAGTCTGTAATAACAGTTTCAAACATTTCCCTTAAACAGATATCATACACATTTGTTTCTTTTGGAGTTGGCATTTCATCCATTTTGTAATGAATGTTTTGTGCATCTATCTGTGTCTTCTATCCTTTTATTATTTTATAAACTCTGGCCTTATCTGCTGGTGCACATTTCACTTTGTGCTGTCCTGCCACTCTCTGTTTCCTTTACTGCCACCTTGATCTCTTGTTTGATTTGTCTATTCTAGCCTCATGTGATCCCTTGTCCCCAGTGTTTAGTTTAAAGCTCCCATTGATCCTGGAAACTAAAAGCAAAATACTATGGATGCTAGAAGATTCTGCCAGACCTGCTGAGTTTCTCCACCAGTTTCTGTTTTAATTTTTACTTGGGTAAAGACCGTCACAATAGTACAGTTCACAACTGAATAAGTAAAGGCTAACAAACAAGAAATGGTAAAAACAAGTATATTTGCCACGTTCGGGTCTTTGATGAGGCACTGTAGGGTTAAATAGAGTAAAGGACCTGAACATTATTTCATACGTTGAATGATTTATGGTGTTGCAATATTAAAATCAAAAATCCTAGTTGCCAGAAGTGAATACTCAAAGATCTAATCTTTGTGAAGGCAAATAACTTTTTAATAATTGAAACTGACGTTGAAGCATTTACTGAGGCTGTGGCCAGTTTGCAGAGACTGAGCAGTGAAATTAAATGCAGGATAATTCAATACAAGGGAAGATTATGCTGAGGCAATGTCACTAGACTAGCAATCCAGGACTCAGATGAATGTAATAAACCAAAGAACTGTGGATGCCAGAGATCTGAAACAATGAAAAACAGAAACTGTTGCAGAAATGCAGTAGAGTCTGGCAGCATCTGTGGAGAGTGACAAGGGCTCAAACATTAACTCTGTTTCTCTCTGTGCAGATGTTGCCAGACTTGTTGTGTTTCCCCAGTAATTTCTAGTTTTGTTAGGCCCAGACTAATATTCTAGGGATGTGACTTTGAGTCACTATAGCAGAGATTGAAACTTGAATTTAAAAAAATTTGGAATATCGAGCTGGCCCTAATGGTGACTATCAATTACTGCAAAAATAACCCATCTGGATCACTTATTTATTTTAAGCAACATAAAAGCAGAGTGTAAGATCTTCTATACGAATGAAAAATGCAAAAGATTATTGAAGACAAATGCTGGCAACCATTCATCAGACAGTTCCCTGAGATGGCAGGTTAGTCAGATGATAAGAGATTGGGCCTGTATTCACTGAAGGTTAGAAGTAGGAGATGGGACCTTATTGAAATGTACAAAATTCTGACAGGGCTGGACAGACAGGATGTGGGTATGATGTTTCCCCACAGCAGGGGTTCAGAACAAGGGGCAGCATTCCCAGGACACAGGGTAGGCCATATCTGGGCAAAAGTGAGGACTGCAGGTGTTGGAAACCAGAGTCTAGATTAGAGTGGTGCTGGAAAAGCACAGCCGGTCTGGCAGCATCCGAGAAGCAGGAGAATCGACATTTCGGGCAGAAGCCCTTCATCAGGAATCTGACTGAGTTGTGGAGAAATTTCTTTGGTCATTGTGCGGTGATCTTGTGGAATTCACGACTGCAGAGGGCTGTGAAGACCTGAATGAAGTAATGAATGATTTTATTGTCACGTGTACTTTACAGTGAAAAGCTGTTCCACTGTCACCACAATCTGATACCATTTTGAATAGTTTAAGACATAGAAAAAAAAGGAAGATATAGCTTAAAAAGCCAGCTCATCATCAATGACGCCTGCACCTCTGTCCCTCGGCCACCACCTCTCTGCCATCTGCACTGGACCAAAGCAACGTTGCAGTTTCTACTCTTCAGGGGCTATCTTTCACTGCTGGGCTGACTGTCCTGTATCATCACCTCACCACTGTCTACACCTGACACAACCAACATGTCTCTCACTCATCGATGTCAACTCAGCCCAACTCATCAATGTCACTAAGATGTCCTTCCACTTTACTGCCAGCAGTGCCAGACCCAATCAATGAGGAAGTGGCTGATCCTCAGGCACTATCTTTCACTGCTGGGCCTATCTCTCTGATATCGCCTCCACCCAACGTGGACACTGCTGACAGGTCCCATGCTGTCACTGGAATGTTAAGTAGTCCACATTGCATTCCATCTCCACCACCGATACCATCTGAACTCAGCACAGGGAGCGAGAAAAGGAAAAGAGAAGAAACAAACACAAGAAAAGAGAAAGAAAAGCAGTGATAGCAGATAAGCCCCAGCTCAGGAGTCATCTTGATACCAAGTCACTGAATATATTTAAGAAATGAATAGATTGTCCTCTGAAAGCCCAAGATGTTGAGGGGGAGTGGGATTATGACATTGAGGTAGAGGATCAGCCATGATCACATTGCATAGTGGATCAGGCCGCTCCTACTCATATTGCTTCAGTTTCAGAGTTTCTGTGAGCCCTTCTCTTCCCAGGAGCTCAGAACAGAAGCAGTGTCCTTGAAATCACTGCCAGTGGGACAGCCCCCACATTTCCCAGCTGCAGCCTAAAGAGCATGTCATGTCAAGGTGAAACACAATTTCACTTCCTGTGTCGTAACTGCAGTATAACGGAGGTTCACACATTGACTCATGTTGGGGAAAGGTTAGGAAAAGCTGAGGAAGGTGTACAGGATACACAGCCGGAACCAAAGGAATGAATTAGTATTACAACACTTGAGGAGAATTACTCAGTCTCCTCTGTTGAAATCTCAATCTCCCCTGCTTTAATACCTCTGTAAACCTTGGTTTTCAATCATACATTAAAAAGATTCAGATTTGCTAAATTGCTTTTAAATCTCTCTGTAACCTCATTCGTTCCTACTTCTATAAACACATCCCTCTCCCAAATCCTCCAAGGTTTCTGCACTCTTCCAACTCTGACCTTATTGTCGTCCCTCCCCCGATGGTCACCCCTCCCCCGATGGTCATCCTCCCCCTGATGGTCATCCCTCTGATCTGATGGTCACCCCTCCCCCAATGGTCACCCCTCCCCCAATGGTCATCCCTCCCCTGATGGTCACCCCTCCTCCAATGGTCATCCCTCCCCCGATGGTCATCCCTCCCCTGATGGTCACCCCTCCCCCAATGGTCATCCCTCTGATCTGATGGTCATCCCCCCCAATGGTCATCCCTCCCCCGATGGTCATCCCTTCCCCCGATGGTCACCCCTCCCCCAATGGTCATCCCCCCCCCCCAGTGGTCACCCCTCCCCTGATGGTCGTCCCTCCCCCGATGGTCACCCCTCCCCCGATGGTCACCCCTCCCCTGATGGTCATCCCTCTGATCTGATGGTCATCCCCCCCCCCCGATGATCATCCCTCCCCCGATGGTCACCCCTCCCCCGATGGTCACCCCTCCCCCGATGGTCACCCCTCCCCTGATGGTCATCCCTCTGATCTGATGGTCATCCCCCACTGATGGTCATCCCTCCCCCGATGGTCACCCCTCCCCCGATGGTCACCCCTCCCCCGATGGTCATCCCTCCGATCTGATGGTTATCCCTCTGATTGTGTCTTCAGCCCCTTGTCTCTAAATTCTGAAACACTCTTGCAGCCTCTCCATCTCTTTATCTCTTTTTAAATTTACCCCTTTGTCCCTATCCTAATCGACTCAAATTTTCTGTCCAAAAAGTGATGAGGTTGATGGGCTATAACTAACCAGGGTCAAGAGTGTGGTGCTGGAAAAGCACAGCAGGTCATGGCAGCATCCGAGGAGCAGGAGAATCGATGTTTCGGCTATTAGCCTTTCATCAGGAATTAGGCCCATTCCTGATGAAGGGCTTATTCCTGAAAAATGTTGATTCTCCTGCTCCTCGAATGCTGCCTGACCTGCTGTGCTTTTCCAGCACCACACTCTTGACCCTGATCGCGCGCATCCTCAGTCCTCACTTTCTCCTAATATGATTAACCAGGGGAAAGTTAATGTTAATGGCATAAGAATGAATCTGATCCAAATATATTGGAATCAAAGATTAGCAGCAAAACCATAATGGTTGCCTTTATTGAAGAGGTTATCTCCTGTGAAGAGGAAAGATAGGACAAACAAATTAAGAGCTCCCTGGGTGACAAAGATAGTAGAGATTAAAATGAAGGCAGAAAAAGTGTATTTATGTCAGATGTTGACTGGAGAATATAACTGTACCTGAGGCTAAATGTAGAGGGTTCAAAGTAGAATGGAAAACACAAAGAACAGAAGCAAAGAAATAAGAAAAATGACAGCTAGCATGACAGGGATCGAAATTCTTTTGTTAACTTCCAAATAAGGAAAGAGGCGAGGAACCAATGAGCAATGACAATGAAGTTTCCACATGGGAGCAGGGGGCATGACTGAGTTATTAATTGGATATTTTACATCTGTCTTCACCCGGAAGAAGATGTTGCCCAGACCATGAGTGACAGAGGAGGTGCTTCAGACCTTTGAAGGGCCAGACGTTGATGAGGAGAACACATTCAATGAGCTGAATGTATTTAATGCTGATAAGGCACCAGGAGTGAATGCGATGCATCTCTGATATGGAGCCCAAAACTGCTTAAAATATTCTAAATGTGGCCTCACCAGAACCTTACACAACCTCAAAAGTACATTCCTGCTCTTGCATGTTCATCGTTTTGAAATGTATTTGCCTTCCTAACAGCCAGCTGAACCAGTGTGTTAACCTTAAAAGAATCCTGAACCAGGACCACCAAGTCCCTTTGTGCATCAGTTTCCAAAATCTTTTCTCATTTAGAAAGTAGCCAATACATCTACTCTTCCCCCAAAGTGCATAACCTCATACTTTCCTACATTGTATTCCCTCTACTACTTCTTTGTTCACTCTCCCAGGCTGTCCAAGCCCTTCTGCAAGCTCCCCACTTCCTCAACACTACCTGTCCCTTCGCCTACGTTTGTGCCATCTACAAACTTAGCAACAATGCCCCCAGTTCCTTTATCCAGATCATTAATATATAACATGAATCACTGTGGCCCCAACACTGAGCCTTATGAAACTCCACTAATCACTGGCTGCCACCCTAAGTATATGTGGATAGCAAATGTGGTTCCCTTGTTCAAGAAGGGGAGTAGGGATAACCCTAGTAACTATAGGCCGGTGAGTCTCACTTCTGTTGTGGGCAAAGTCTTAGAGAGAATTGTAAGGGAGAGGATTTATGAACATTTGGATAGGAATGATGTGATCAAGGGTAGTCAGCATGGTTTTGTGAAGGGCAGGTCGTGCCTCACAAACCTTATTGAATTCTTTGAGAAGGTGACTAAGGAGGTGGACGAGGGTAAAGCGGTAGATGTGGTGTATGTGGATTTTAGTAAGGCGTTTGATAAGGTTCCCCATGGTAGGGTACTGCAAAAAATACGGAGGTATGGCATTGAGGGTGCGTTGGAGGTTTGGATTAGGAATTGGCTGGCTGGAAGAAGACAGAGGGTAGTAGTTGATGGTAAAGGTTCATCTTGGAGTGCAGTTACTAGCGGTGTTCCGCAAGGATCTGTTTTGGGACCATTGCTGTTTGTCATTTTTATAAATGACCTGGAGGAGGGGCTAGAAGGTTGGGTGAGCAAGTTTGCGGATGATATGAAAGTCGGTGGAGTTGTTGACAGTGAGGAAGGATGTGGCAGGTTACAGCGGGATATAGATAAGCTGCAGAGCTGGGCAGAAAGGTGGCAAATGGAGTTCAATGTTGGTAAGTGTGAAGTGATTCACTTTGGTAAGAGTAACAAGAAGATGGGGTACTGGGCTAATGATCGGATACTTGGTAGTGTGGATGAGCAGAGGGATCTTGGTGTCCATGTACACAGATCTCTGAGTGTTGCTACCCAGGTAAATAGTGCTGTGAAGAAGGCATATGGCGTACTGGCTTTTATTGATAGAGGAATTGAGTTCCGGAGTCCTGAGGTCATGCTGCAGTTGTATAAGACTCTGGTGCGGCCGCATCTGGAGTATTGTGTGCAGTTTTGGTCACCATACTATAGGAAGGATGTGGAGGCACTGGAACGGGTGCAGAGGAGGTTTACCAGGATGTTGCCTGGTATGGTAGGAAGATCGTATGAGGAAAGGCTGAGGTACTTGGGGCTGTTTTCATTGGAGAAAAGAAGGTTTAGGGGTGACTTGATAGAGGTGTACAAGATGATTAGGGGGTTAGATAGGGTTGACCATGAGAACCTTTTTCCACGTATGGAGTCAGCTATTACGAGGGGGCATAGCTTTAAATTAGAGGTGGTAGGTATAGGACAGATGTTAGGGGTAGATTCTTTACTCAGCGAGTTGTGAGTTCATGGAATGCCTTGCCAGTAGCAGTGGTGGACTCTCCCTCTTTATGGGCATTTAAACGGGCATTGGATAGGCATATGGAGGATAGTGGGCTACTGTAGGTTAGGTGGGCTTGGATCGGCGCAACATCGATGGCCGAAGGGCCTGTACTGCGCTGTATTTTTCTATGTTCTATGTTCTATGTGTATACACCCAGGAGGGTATACACACAGGGGAGGGTAATCACATGGGGAGGGTATACACACAGGGGAGAGTATACACGCAGGGGAGGGTATACACACAGGGGAGGGTATACACACTGGGGAGGGTATACACACTGGGGAGGGTATACACACAGGGGAGGGTAATCACATGGGGAGGGTATACACACAGGGGAGAGTATACACGCAGGGGTGGGTATACACAGGGGAGGGCATACACACAGGGGAGGGCATACACACAGGGGAGGGTATACACACAGGGGAGGGTATACACACAGGGGAGGGTAATCACATGGGGAGGGTATACACACAGGTGAGGGTATACACGCTGGGGAGGGTATACACACTGGGGAGGGTATACACACAGGGGAGGGTATACACACAGGGGAGGGTATACACGCTGGGGAGGGTAATCACATGGGGAGGGTATACACACAGGGGAGGGTATACACACAGGGGAGGGTATACACACAGGGGAGGGTATACACGCTGGGGAGGGTAATCACATGGGGAGGGTATACACACAGGGGAGAGTATACACGCAGGGGTGGGTATACACAGGGGAGGGCATACACACAGGGGAGGGCATACACACAGGGGAGAGTATACACGCAGGGGAGGGTAATCACATGGGGAGGGTATACACACAGGGGAGAGTATACACGCAGGGGAGGGTATACACACAGGGGAGGGTATACACGCTGGGGAGGGTATACACGCTGGGGAGGGTATACACACAGGGGAGGGTAATCACATGGGGAGGGTATACACACAGGGGAGAGTATACACGCAGGGGTGGGTATACACACGGGAGGGTATACACACAGGGGAGGGTATACACACAGGGGAGGGTATACACATGGGGAGGGTACACACACAGGGGAGGGTATATACACAGGGGAGGGTGTACACACAGGTAGGGTATATACACAAGGGAGGGTATACACGCTGGGGAGGGTATACACATAGGGGAGGGTATACACATGGGGAGGGTATACACACGGAGGAGGGTATACACGTTGGGAAGGGTATATACACAGGGGAGGGTATACACACAGGGGAAGGTATACACACTGGGGAGGGTGTACACACAGGGGAGGGTATATACACAGGGGACGGCATACAGGGGAGGGTATATACACAGGGGAGGGTATACACGCTGGGGAGGGTATACACATGGGGAGGGTATACACATGGGGAGGGTATACACACAGGGGAGGGTAATCACATGGGGAGGGTATACACACAAACGAGGGTATACACGCTGGGGAGGGTATACACACAGGAGAGGGTATACACACAGAGGAGGGTATACACACAGGGGAGGAGATATCCACAGGGGAGGGTATATACACACGGGGAGGGTATACATGCTGGGGAGGGTATACACCCCTGGGGAGGGTATACACCCCTGGGGAGGGTATAAACCCCTGGGGAGGGTATACACATTGGGGAGGGTATACACCCCTGGGGAGGGTATACACACAGAGTGGATATACACACTGGGGAAAATGCCCTTCATTGTTTCAAGAGTCAGCTCAACAATTAAGCAGAGTTCTGGGGTCTATATCATTTCTGTAACATTACTTTATGGGCCACAACTACACCATGGATCATGTGCCTGTAATGTCATGGCTCTGTACAAGTAGACTTGACCTGACCCCATTTTCTCTCTAATTCACCTTCTTTTCACTCTAATATATTCTGGATCTGACATACTTTGAGACTTCCTTCTTTCCATCTCCTTCTTTTCATCCTCTTTCTTAATAAAGAAGGTAATTTATGAGAAAACTCACAATTCCCTAGTGAAAGGGAAAGGAGCTCCCCCATGTCACTACTTCTACTCTCATAAAATGGCAGCTGATTCAGACCTGATATTCGGTTGGGCCAGGCCTGTAAATTCAGCCAAGGCTAGGTAAACCATGGAAACACAGGCATCTAACCTTCGAGGCGAAAGTGAGGACTGCAGATGCTGGAAACCAGAGTTTAGATCAGAGTGGTGCTGGAAAAGCACAGCAGGTCAGGCAGGATCTGAGGAGCAGGAAAATCGATGTTTTGGGCAAAAGCCCTTCATCAGGAATGAAGGAAGGGAGCCTCCAGATTGGAGCGGGGTGGGGCTGGGGAGAAGGTAGCAAAGAGAACAGTTGGTGAATGGGGATGGGGATGGAGGTTATAGGTCAGAGGGGAGGGTGGAGTGGATAGGTGGGAAGGGAGATTGGCAGGTAGGACAGGTCATGAGGATAGTGCTGAGCTGGAAGGTTGGAGCTGGGGTAAGGTCGGGGGAGGAGAATTGAGGAAACTGCTGAAGTCCACATTGATGCCCTGGGGTTGAAGTGTTCCGAGGCGGAAGATGAGGCGTTCTTCCTCCAGGCTTTGGGTGGTGAGGGAGCGGTGGTGGAGGCCCAGGACCTCCATGTCCTCAGCAGAGTGGGAGGGAGAGTTGAAATGTTGGGCCACGGGGCGGTTTGGTTGATTGGTGCGGGTGTCCCAGAGATGTTCCCTAAAGCGCTCTGCTCGGAGGCGCCCAGTCTCCCCAATGTAGAGGAGACCACATCGGGAACAACAGATACAATAAATGATATTAGTGGATGTGCAGGTGGAACTTTGATGGATGTGGAAGGCTCCTTTGGGGCCTTGGATAGAGGTGAGGGGGGAGGTCATTTATGTCTCCTGTCAAACCTTCGAGGCAAGTCATCACTTGGGCAAATATGGAATCATTAAGGAAAGTCCACTTGCAGTTGGAAAGGGAAAACCAGGTTTAGCAAACCTGCTGGAGCTTTCTGATAGTTATCAGAGAGAGTTGATGAGGACAATTCTATTGCTAAAGTGTACATAACTTTCAGGTCTTGTTTGACAGAGAGCTGTATGAATGTGATTCAGGACAGCATCTCACACAGTGATGGAAGTGGGATCATTGGATATTTTGGAGGCAGGGGAGATTCTTCACTAACAGGACAGTAAGTTACATGGATGGGTGGGGGTGGATCAGATCCACCATGATCATATTGGATTGTGGGATAGCGTCGATGGGCCAAATAGCCCACTCCAGCTCCTAACTGGCACGTTCAACCAGTCTTTGGTGCACAATTCAGAGAGAATCTCAAGTCAAAACACAGTCAAGAGTTGGGAGGTCATGTTGCGGCTGTACAGGGCATTGGTTAGGCCACTTTTGGAACATTGCGTGCAATTCTGGTCTCCTTCCTATCGGAAAGATGTTGTAAAACTTGAAAGGGTTCAGAAAATATTTACAAGGATGATGCCAGGGTTGGAGGATCTGAGCTACAGGGAGAGGCTGAACAGGCTGGGACTGTTTTCCCTGGAGTGTCGGAGGTTTACAAAATTGAGGGGCACGGATAGGATAAATAGACAAAGTATCTTCCCTGGGGTGGGGGAGTCCCGAACTAGAGGTTCAAGGTGAGAGGGGAAAGATATAAAAGGGACCTAAGGGGCAATGTTTTCACACAGAGGGTGGTAGGGATATGGAATGGGCAACATTTAAGAGGCAATTTGGATGGGTTTGGAGGGATATGGGCTGGGTGCTGGCAGGTGGGACTAGATTGGGTTGGGATATCTGGTCAGCATGGACGGGTTGGACCGAAGGGTCTGTTTCTGTGCTGTACATCTCTATGACTCTGTAACAAAGTTATGAAGAAGTTTTGGTGTGTGATTTATACTCAGAGAGTTGGCAGGCTACCCAGTTCGGATCAGAGTCTAAACTGAGGAAGACCAGGAGGCACAAACTGGGCCCTCCATGCAATCCAGTGGAGTCAGTTCCTGGTCAGGTCTCCTGTTTATAAATATATTGTACAATGACTTTCAGCAGCTAACCCTCATGTAACTTTAGAAATGGAAACGGCTGCTGCCAATGGACAGTGTGTAAGGAGATCTGTAGTGGGTTTGGGGGAGGCGTGGGTGTGGAAGATTTTGTCACACCCACAGGAGACTGGTCCATGAGATCCTCAGCAAATGTTGAAGGGGCGAGCCCATCACACACCCCTCAGACGTCACCATTGATATCCAATCCCATTCAAAGCACTCACACAAAGAGCAGTCCGTTCCTCCCAGCCGATTATTACATGAACGTCATCGGAAGGAGGGACACAGAAGGAACTTTCAACACAGGGAGATAACTCTGTACCTCATTACAGATATTGGAGGAGCTTTTGTGGCGAGGACTGAATCGCAGAAGGATTTGAATAGCGTGACCCAGAGAAATCACCCAAGACCAAAACCCAGCAATCCGCAGAGTCTTCATCTGTGAGAGAGCAGCATGGCCACAGACAAGGTATAGTTTACAGAACGACTGTATTTTACTGGGGATCCCCTCCCCCACAACACGGTTTAAAAATCCGTGACCAGTTTCTCTGGACGAGACCCGAACCTGTTTGTAATGTTCTGCGGTGCCGATTTTGGAATGCGGACGAAGTTGGGATTTAATATATTCCATTTCTAAAGTCACAGGTTTGAGGGAGTTGTTGGTGTGTTACAGTTTGTAATGGGCTGAAGAATGAGGGTAGTCAGATAAACGAATGTTTAAGGTCAACCACAGAGAATGCTGGGGAAGATCTGTGAGAATTCGAGTGTGGTCAGAGGTTCTCAGAGCAAGGAACCAGCTGGAATGGAACGCTGTGATAGTTGGGGGCAGAGCTGAATCATACACACACACACACACACACACACACAGAGGGACTGGGGGAGGGAAATATTCACTGGGAGAAAAGGAAGGAGGGAACACAAGAGACCCGTGTGGCCAAAACAATAGCTACAACGCGTGTTTTAATGATACAGAATCAGGGCATGTTCTTTTCACAGAATTCACAGTATGAGGAAATGTTTTAACACTGTCAGTGAATCATTTGTCTCTCAGGCAAAAACAAAAGCCTGGATGTTTAAGGCTTTTCTGATTTCCCAAGAAGGCATTGCCTGGGACAGGGGGGCGGTGTCAGATTTAAAACTTACTCAAATTAATCTTCATTTTCAACCGCTCCGGCCACATCTTCAAACGGTTACTGGAGTTGGGCAGTGTTTTAAAGTAGGTTAATATCGCACTAAATGGAAAGAGTAATAAGTGTTAAAACATTTATGTGAATTTCCACCGAAATTTAAACAGTTCACCAAGAACGGAGCTGTAAAACCAGTGAATACCCCCTGCAATCATTCTGTTCCAAATGTCTCCTGTATCCCTAACCACAGCCCGACCAGATCCCAGGGCAGATCCAAAGTGATTCTTGTAACTAAACCAGCAATGGGATTTCAAAACATCAACCATTTTACATTTTAAACTCCGCCAGGCGATGTATTGTTTGGTCTGTTGTAGGGGGATGGAAATGTCTCAGATCCCAGCCCACCCCCTGCCCCCTGGAAGCTGAATAGTTACCAGGTGAGACTGCATCCGGAATGTGTACATGACCCAGTGAACGTACAACTCTCAGCTCGCCTGGATCTAGCTCGGGTGTAGCTGCTGATTTACGATGTGGATTTCAACAATCTGCAACTGTTCTGTTCCCTCTCGAAGAGTTAACACTTTATATCCTCCCTATTCTCAAACCTACTCGCCATTTATAACTTTCTCACACCAGGCTCTGTGAACCTGTGTGTGTGTCTCTGTGAACCTGTGTGTGTGTCTCTGTGTATCTGTGTGTGTGTCTCTGTGTGTGTGTGTATATCTCTGTGTGCGTCTGTGTGTGTGTCTGTGTATCTGTGTGTGTGTGTGTCTCTGTGTGTGTGTGTGTCTCTGTGTGTGTGTCTGTGTATCTGTGTGTGTGTGTCTCTGTGTGTGTGTGTATGTCTCTGTGTGTGTCTGTGTGTCTCTGTCTCTGTGTGTGTGTATGTCTGTGTGTGTGTCTCTGTGTGTGTGTCTCTGTGTGTGTCTCTGTGTGTGTGTGTATGTGTCTCTGTGTGTGTCTCTGTGTGTGTATGTCTGTGTGTGTATGTCTGTGTGTCTGTGTGTGTGTGTCTGTGTCTCTGTGTACGTGCCTGTTTGTGCGTCGAGTAAATATCCCAAACTACACTAAATCTCTGATTTTGAAGACATTTATTGTGTAAATCACAAGCAGCAGCGAATGTGTCAGCTTTAATTTCCGCATCTAAAATGATTTTAATTATTTCCAGCATCAACTCATTTTCCCAAATCGGGTTGGGGGTGTTGGTGGTGGTCGCCCGGTCACGTGGAAGGAAGCTGAAGTGCTTTCACGGATCTGTTGCTGTAGCAACAGTGAATATCATAAATTCTTAATCAGCAAAATTCACAAACAACTGGACCAGCAAAAAACCCTTAACTTCATTTAACTGAAATAGCTTGGCAAAACATTAGAAAGGAGGAAAAGGTGAGGACTGTAGATGCTGGAGATCAGAGTCTAGATTAGAGTGGTGCTGGAAAAGCACAGCAGGTCAGGCAGTATCCCAGGAGCAGGAAAATCAACATTTTGATCATAAGCCCTTCCTCAGGAATGCCCAAGACATTAGAAGGTGTTAAAGAAATAAAAGTTATGAGAACTATTTCCTGATGATTATCAACATTTGAATGTAACACCAATTAAAAATTAATGCCAAAATATGTTTGAATTCAACATTTGCTATTGAAGACTGGTGCCAGCTGTATTTTGTTGTGTGGCCAGTTTATGCTGAGTGCAGTGTTGGCAGAGACACATTCAGAAACCTTGCACAGATTCAGCTGTTCAGTAATACTCACAATGAATAGTTTTTTTGCATTCCTAAAAAAAGCAACAAAAGTTGCATTTTTAAAGGGATAGAAACAAGGAGCAGGAGTAGGCCATTCGGTCCGCTCTCCCATTCAGTATGTTCATGGCTGATCATCCAACTCAATCTGCTATTCCATGGAATAGAATCCCAACAGTGTGGAAACAGGCCTTTTGGCCCAGCAAGTCCACCCCAACCCTCTGAAGAGTGACCCACCCAGATCCATTCACCTACCCAATGACTAATGCACCTAACCTACACATCCCTCAACACTATGGGCAATTTAACATGGCCAATTCACCTGACCTATACATCTTTGGATTGTGGAAGGAAACCAGAGCACACGGAGAAAATCTGCACTAACACTGGGAGAGCATGCAAACTCAACACAGAGTCGCCCTCGACTGAACTCCAACCTGGGTCCCTGGCGCTGTGAGGCGTGCTGCCCCAGACCCTCTCTCCCCCATAATCTTTGAACCATGTAGCATTAAGAAATCTGAGGAATTATCTTGGTAGCTGCTAAATACAGGTAGTTCTCCTAAAACGCGATGGCTGCTAAATACTGTGTGGTTGAAGAATCAAAAAATCAAAACAGCTCAGTGCTCTTCAGCTGTTAATGAATAATTTATGTACTCAAAATTTAGCCGGCTTTAAAGGATCAGTCTTATCTAATGTAAGGATACACAGCTAACCTACACACATTCACGCACGGGAGTTTTAAATCAGGAATTGCAAAAGGATTTGAGAAGAACTAAAGTGCCACCGTGGATAAGAGAGCACTGAAAGTTATAATATTCCTGAGTGGCCGAAATAAAAGCTTGCAGGGTGATAACAGGAGATAGAGGCTTTAGACAGACTGCCTCATATACACACTGCTGGTTCTGATACTTGCTGCATGACCTGGCCAACACACAATCCCATAGAACTAGAAATTGGAGATTGTGTTTTTCCAGGCTATACCTCTGTTAGATGGAATGGGTGTGGAGCTAGAAACAGCAGGAATTTGAGTTATAGGTCAGTCCTTGCAAGTCTGCACTTGTCAGTGCTGTGTGGTCTTTGGAAAGCAGTCTCACCTCAGAGATAGAAGATTGCAAATTAATGTTCTGCTGCAGAGACTTGAACCCATTATCCAGGCTGGCCCTGCAGTGCAGCACTGGGGAAGTGTTACAGTGGCAGAGATGCCATCTTTCAGACGAGATGTTAAACTAAGGCCCTCTCTGCCCTGAAGGTGATCTAAAACATCACTAGGCAATATGTCACAGAAGACCAGTGGACTCCCCCACCCCACCCCATGGCTGAGCCAATGTTTACCTTCAAAACAACATCAGTAAAAACACTTCATCTGCTCAGTGTACTGCTGCTGTGTGGGATCAAACTATGCACAAATTGGCTCCTGTGTTTCCTACATACCAATAGTATAGTATTCCATCAGCTGGGAAGCAGTCTGGGTCATCCCAAGTCAGTGAAGTGTTTAAATATATCCAAATACTTTATTTACTGCATCACAAAATAATGTTAAGATCATCAGAAAAATGATCACATGGGAGACATGTTATCTTAGGCATTTCTCCTGGGAAGGCTCTAAAAAAGACCCAGTCGATTTCCACAATTGAAGCTGTGATGCAATTTGTTGTCTATGTAACATGTCTTGTGATAAAAAGTGCTCGAGCCGTGAGTGACACTGAGTAATATCAGATTGCCTGCTGCAGGGAAGTCACTTGACTCGCTCACATGCAGGACACTGCCAAGGTTAAAAGGACAAGATAAATCAGGAGCCGGAGATTAGGTGACGATTGGGGACTGTGGGGAGAACTTTATTTGGAACAGTTACTTAATGCAGTGTTAAATAATTCTATTGTGCATGGTGATGCAGCAATAAAGCACTGCACAAGAAAGATTTTTCATTGCCAGAGGGTTTATGGAACATAGAACACTACAGCGCAGAACAGGCCCTTCGGCCCTCGATGTTGCACCGACCTGTGAACTAATCTAAGCCCATCCCCCTACACTACCCATCATCATCCAAGTGCTTATTCAAGGATTGTTTAAATCTCCCTCATGTGGCTGAGTTAACTACATTAGCAGGTAGGAAACTCCACACCCTTACCACTCTCTGAGTAAAAAAACCTGCCTCTGACATCAGTCTTAAATCTATCACCCCTCAATTTGTAGTTATGCCCCCTCGTACAAGCTGACATCATCATCCTAGAAAATTCTTGGTTTCAGAAATGAAGTTGCTCGGTCTTATTAACATGTGAATGATGTTGGGGTTACTGTGGACCTCAGTGTATTTGATGAATGGTGGGTTGTGTGTACTGGCAGTACAAGAAGAGAGTTTCAGTGTGAGTCCTGCAGTAGTGATTGTGGCGAGATGGTTTTAGGGAATAGGGAATGTGAGATAGTGGATAAATCAGGGCCCAGGTGAACTCCTCCTGGTCCCTGGACGTATCTTACCCAATGTGTTTGCTTCTCTGTTTGCCACCAAACTGGCTACTGCCTGGTGTGAGAGTCCGGCAAATATCCTCACTGGGGCTGAAGTTAGATTAGGATCCAATCATACATCCAACTTAGATCAGTATTATGTGAATTTTGCAACCATCAGTTCTGGTTTGTTTAGAAACATTAATTAAAATTAGAGACAGCACTGCCCCTGGTTCAGTATCCCAGGTTATTATAAGTGCCCATGGGCCCAGTTTCTGCCAGAAAGGTCAAGTTAAAAACTAACTTCTGCCTTCTCAATTTCTCAAGCTTCTTGAATGTTGCTTTGATATATTTTCTCAGATCCTCCTTCTGCCAGCATCTGGCATTTATGTTGCTGAATATATTCTCCATAATCGGCTGCAGACCCCACTAAAACTCTGTGGAGAGTGAGTTTGTCTCCAGTAATGGGTTCCAAACTCCACATTCACAGAACTTAAGACAGTTTAAGCTCAGTGCCATGTATCTGAGATTCTGTCTGTACTTCAGAAACACCATGGAAGTAGGAATAACAAATGAGACATTATTTACATGACAAAACACAGTTCAGGGAGGCAGTATACAAACGTGGATACCTGTCATTTTTGTCTGTTGCTGGTCCATGTTTATTTTTCTTCCTGCTCCTCCCCAAATTAAAGCTATAATCATGCAATTTCACTGGCAAAACTGAGGAAACCTGGCTCCACAATTCAAGGTTTAACTGAAACCATGAAAGGATCTCCATGATTTGTCCATGGTTTGTGGCTGCTCCTGGCTCCATTAGTTGGCTGTCTCTCGGTGTTGCCCTGGAGAAGGTGGTGGTCAGCTGCCTTCTTGAATGGGGTTTACAGACAGACACCTGCTGCTATTAGGGGGGCAGTTGCATTGAGATTCCATTCATAGCTCTGGTTGGTTGTGCCCTTGGGGACAATCGCACCGGCTGCCCCTTACCACGGACTTCACATTTACAATAACTCTTATCACCCCTTTAACATAACAAAACATCCCAAAGTACTGCAGGAGAATATCATAAGCTAAAATATACCACATAAGTATATTTTAGATCTGATGACCAAAGCATGTTGAAGGAATAGGGCAGCACGGTGGCACAGTGGTTAGCACTGCTGCCTCACAGCACCAGAGACCCAGGTTCAATTCCCACCTTGGGCGACTGACTGTGTGGAGTTTGTGCATTCTCCCCGTGTCTGTGTGGGTTTCCTTTGGGTGCTCCGGTTTCCCCGCACAGTCCAAAGATGTGCAGATTAGGTGAATTGACCATGCTAAATTGCCCATAGTGTTAGGTGCATTAGTTAGGGAATGCGTCTGGGTGGGTTGCTCTTCGGAGGGTCAGTGTGGACTTGTTGGGCCGAAGGGCCTGTTTCCACACTGTAGGGAATCTAATCTAATCTGAGTCGTGGGAAGTGAGATAGAGGAGGATGCTGGGATTCTAAAGTGACTGTTTTAGATCAACTGAGGGCAAGAATAGAGTGATTCATTAGTATGGGTGTCTTACAGAAATATGGATTTAGAAAATTAAAACATAACATTTTGGCTGCATTTTGAGACTTACACTTTAGAGGTGACAGCCTATTGGTTTTATCACTGGACTGTTAATCTGGAGGCCCAGGTAATGTTCTGAGGACCTGGGTTCAAATCTTGCTATAACAGATTGTGGAATTTGAATTCAATGCAATTCTGGAATTAAGAGTCCATTGATAATGATGTCGATTGTAGGGGAAACACCCATCTGGTACATGAACGTTCTTTAGGGAACAAGACTGCCATCCTTACCTGGTCTAGCCTATATGTGACTCCAGACCAACAACAACGTGCTTGACTCTTAACTGCCCTCTGGGCAATTAGGAATAGGCAATAAATGCTGGGCCTAGCCAGTAATACCCACTTCCTGTGAGTGAATATAAAGAAACTGCCAGTGCTTGGCCTGTAGCCCTGTGAGCTATGGGGTTCCAATTGCTCATCAAGATATTTTGTCGATTGGATTGGATATTGTCACCAAATGAACAAATGGTTGTCCACAATGTCAATGTTCGTTTGATGGTCAACTGCAGGTCAAGATGTTCTGAATCCTTTTGAATTATAACTTCAAACTGAAGAGGGATCTCTGGCCCAAATAACTTCAATGATATTAACATTCAGATTTCCCTCTTTAAACCTATCTGTTGCTTTACCTACCTTTATTGACATTCCTCTCCTGATCAAGGTATTGGTGACCTAGTAAAAACCAAAAGAACCGTGGGTGCTATAAATCAGACAATTAGAAATTTCTGGAAAAGAAGGGTCTGAGGAAGAGTCACACAACCCAAAATGTTAATTGTAATTTCTCTCCACAGATGCTGCCAGACCTGCTGAGTTTTTCCAGCAACTTCTATTGTTGTTTGGTTACCCAGTATCCCCTTGTAGGGATTGTGTTTGATTCCTGGTTGGGCCATCAACTTAAAATTGTAGTTGGAACTCAGCGATGGTCATGTATCTCTGAAAGAAATCTTTGCTGGAGCGATTATTAAACGCTTAACACTCACCTTTCTATCTGTTCCCAGCACAGCATAAAAACTTTTCCCCACAATATGCATTTGTGTAGTACCTTCAGGTTACATATTCCAGGATTAGATTAGATTACTTACAGTGTGGAAACAGGCCCTTCAGCCCAACAAGTCCACACCGACGCGCAACCCACCCATACCCCTACATTTACCCCTTACCTAACACTACGGGCAATTTAGCATGGCCAATTCACCTGACCTGCACATCTTTGGACTGTGGGAGGAAACCGGAGCACCCGGAGGAAACCCACGCAGACACGGGGAGAATGTGCAAACTCCACACAGTTAGTCGCCTGAGGCGGGAATTGAACCCGGATCTCTGGCGCTGTGAGGCAACAGTGCTAACCACTGTGCCACCGTGCCGCCCAGGATGTTGCACAGGAATGGTTTCAGTCAACATATGACACTGAGCCACATGAAGAGGTACAAGGATAAGTGACCAAAAGCCTAGTCAAAGAGACAAGGAGCATATGAAAAAGAAGAGACTTTTCCACAGGAATTCCAGAGCCTAAGGCAAAGACGTAGCTCCAAGATTAGAGTGGTGCTGGAAAAGCACAGCAGGACAGGCAGCATCCGAGGAGCAGGAAAATTGATGTTTTGAGCAAAAGCTGTTCATCAGGAATGATGAAGGGCTTTTGCCTGAATGTCGATTTTTTTTTTTTCCCTGCTGCTCCGATGCTGCCTGACCTGCGGTGCTTTTCCAGTTCCACGCTAATCGTGACTCTAATCTCCAGCATCTGCAGTAACCACTTCCACCTAAAGACATAGCGCCCTAAATATTAAATAAAACTCTTCCCCTGAGTCGCCTTTTGTGTTTTCCTCAATGTTGTCATGAGGTGGGTTTTCTCTTCCTTTCCTGAACAAAGCTTCAGTCCCAAACCTGAAACCCTATCTCTCTCTCTTTCAAGATTTAGTTTTACAGCTTCTGTTTCATGTACCTCAAAAGGATGAACTTCACAGCCATCACATCAAATGGGACCTGCCTCTGTCCTTGTCCCTCCTTATTCACACTGTTTGTAGCTGTCCCTAACCAGGAGATTCACCATCAGACTCCTGTGAGTGGGAAGGTCAGAGCCATTGTTAGTTTTATTATTTTAGACAACAGCGTACTTTTTATCTGCATTGGAGCCACAGCTGCATGGTGGTCACTGGGCAGTTAAGTCTTAGTTTTGTATTTGTTTTATGTCTTTACACAGGACCTGTTTGATTGAAGTCCTTCTTATTGTGGTTATTCTGTTTGAGGTGGGTGGGAGAGAGGGTGAAAACTGGGGGAATAGTTAGTACTCTGGTGTGTAATCAGGGTTTGGGGTCATTGTTGGACTCATTTGGACATTAGTTCTGGGAATTTTGAAGTATCCTGAGAGTTATGTTGGTTATATTCTCAAAATCTGTTTTCGTAGCATGTTGTTTGGGTGATTATTAAAATGTTTAAGACCAGCATTTGCTGCCTAGCCTTAGGCTGAATAATTCACTCAGCCATATCATAAGGCGTTTAAGAGTCAGCACATTTGCTGTTGGTCTGAAGTCATATGTAGGCCAGACCAGGTAGGGGTGACTGATTCCCTTCCCTAAATGGCATTAATGAACCAGATGAGGTTTTGACAGTAAGTGGTAGTTTACACTCATCATTCCTGAAACTAGTTTTTAAATTTCAAAATTATTAATTGAATTCCAATTCTACCCACTGTTCTGGTGGGATTTGAACACACAACCCCAGAGTATTATTCTGGACTGCTGATCTTCCCATGATGCCACTGTTCAGAATATGAATGAGGGGAAGGACAATTGGTAGATAGCAGCAGAAAATATCCAATCAAACAGTAAAACAAAACGGAACTATTCAAAACGATAAGAAATTTATCTTATCTCACTTTCCAGGACCCCAAATTCTCCTTTTGAGATGAAGCAATACTCAAACTTCCCATGTTATAACATTCTACTCACTTCAGCCATTGAGTGTCCTCTGTGTTGGAGTTTGGAGAACTGCATTTGGGTAACTACATACTGCAACTCTCCTCTGAGTCCACTACAGTGACCCTGAGATATTGATCACCTTATCCCTTTCTGATCTTTGCCCTCATTTATTGTTATTATTCAAGCTTGAGTTGAGCTTCATTGGTACAGCATCTCAGTTTTTACTTAGTACTTTACTGACTTCAGGTATAAATATCGAGGTTAACAACTTTACATGTCAAGCACCATCTGATTTCCCTTCATTAACAGGTGCTAAGGATGGACAAACACAAGGGTTATCTGGGATGGTGGAGGGATGGGTTGATACTTAAGGTGGGGATATAGCCATCAGGATAATGTACATGCCTCAGAAACTGTCTGCTTTCCTTCCCACAAAGTCCAGAGTAACACAAGCCTCCTCTTTGCCAGGTTTTCCCATCCTTTGTTATAGCCATTTTCCCTTCCTTTACACCCATCTTTTGTCTCTTTATTTATGACATTATCACCTCTTTTTGTGGAGCATCATCATCACCTCTTTAATTATTTATTCCCTCTATCTTTCCTCCCCTCCCCACCCCCACCTCCCACCTCTCACCTATTGTTCATCCCCGCCTCTATTTTAAAAGCTGTGCACTTTGAGAAGCTGCCCATTCTGATGAAAGATCATTGACTTGAAATTTGTTCTGCTCCTTTCTGCATCGCCTTCTGAATGTATTCCTTCATTTTGACCTCTTTGTTTCAGATTTTTAACTTCTGCTCAAAAACTATTTGAGAGTTTTGGTTTTTGTGCAAATTAAAGAACTCCTAAATTAGATCCAAAGTTCATAATTCCAGCTATGGCCGCATATTTGGTTTTGCATAGAGTTTGAGAATTTAAAATAAGCTGATTGCTTTACTTAAATGGAAAAGCTTTTACATTTTGGTTTTGTTGATTTGACATTTTTAGGGTGGGGAGGGTTAGTTTTAATTAATTGTACAACTGAGTTTACTGAGTGAGGTTTAATCTCCTGTTTTAATCAATTCAGGGCTTTGTGTTACTCAGGAAGTAAAGAAAGCTGCTTAATGTACACACTGAAAGTAAGCGTCTCTGATTTTGAGAAGTGCAAACAGTGCCTACTGTCCCCATTCCATGACTTTCTGCTGAGTTGCTGGAAAAGGATTAAACAATGTGACCAGTGTCTGGGAAGCTCATGATTAATGTTAACAGATGAGTAATTGTTCTGCTAATGAAGTTGGATAGAAATATGCAAATAGACTCTGTGGGAAGGCAACGGTCAAATGGTATTGGCACTAGACTTACTCCGGAATCCTGGGTAATGTTACGAAGATACTGGATTAGTGTTGCTGGAAAAGTGCAGCAGGTCAGGCAGCATCCAAGGAGCAGGAGAATCGACGTTTCGGGCATCAGCCCTTCTTCAGGATGATGCCCGAAACGTCGATTCTCCTGTTCCTTGGATGCTGCCTGACCTGCTGTGCTTTTCCAGCAACACATTTTCAGCTCTGATCTCCAGCATCTGCAGTCCTCACTTTCTCCTCAAAGATAATGTTATGAAGATATGTGTTCAGTTGACTGATGGAGGAATTTGACCCCAATAAAAATCTGGAATTCATTATCCAACAATGACTATAAAACAACTGTCTGGATAAAATTTTAAGGGAAGGAAATCTGCCATCTTTACCTGGTCCGGCCCATATATGACTCCAGACCCACAGCAATGTGTTTGATGCATAAGTGCCCTCTGGGCATAAGGCTGGGTAATAAATGTCGGTCTAGCCAATACACCCCTGTTCTGTGAATGAACAAAAATACAGCAGGATGGTGGTCACTTGATTTGAAGGTGGGGGTGTACAGGTAGTTTTCCTAAAACACGATGGCTGCATTCTTGTGCAACCCTGAATTATAGAAAAATCACGCTTTAGAAACAGTGCTTTAAAGTGTTAGCATCGTAATCGCATTACAGCCAACACATGTTTAAAAAGCTTGTGCTTTAGAAACTTTCTCCAGTTTGTCAATCGCATTACAGTGAATTCTTTTTAATGAAACATGCGTTAATGCAGCCACCCTGTACTAGCAGATTGGAGAACTGACGTTTTCTTGTTCAAGAATGAGTTGGAGATGCTGGTGTTGGACTGGGGTGGACAAAGTTAAAAATCACACAACACCAGGTTATAGTCCAAAAGGTTTATTTGGAAGCACTAGCTCTCGGAGCTTCCAATTAAACCTGTTGGACTATAACTTGGTGTTGTGTGATTTTTTAAACTTTGTTCGAGAATAGTTATGTTATAGAGGGGAATGGGAAATATTGTTATAAAACATAAAATTACTTACAGTTTGGATTTTACTCAAACACAAAAAAAAACTGTACCAGAGAAAAAATAAAGAATGGGGGAAGGAACAAAAGAAAGCATTCACAAATCAAACATCTGCATTTAATGAAATGGTATTAAGGAGTCTCCAGGAAGAGTTTTACCCTGAAATGCAGTCTATTTCCAACTTTTTTCCATGTGTCTATCTCTTTCTCTCTGGGTCTGTGTTTCCATTGGTACACAAAAGTACAGAGTGTGATCTTGGTCTCTTTCTTAATATCTTTCAGAAAGTTACTGGACAGTTAATCCTAGCAGTGAGCACTGCAGTGCTGGGGTCAGTCCAGTTCGGTTACAACACTGGTGTCATCAATGCCCCCCAAAAGGTAGGACAAGCTGTTTCAATATTTCTAAAATTGATCTGTTTTATAATGCGATTCCACACTTTGTGGAAAAGATTGATTGATTTCTTGGCATATCTTATGGTAATTATTTATTCATATCAATGAGCACATTAGATGATTATTTATTAGAAATAATTGCAGGTTTATGGGGAAAAGCAGGAGAATGGCATGAAGCCACTCCGCTCACTCAGAGTCAGGACAGTCACAGTGGGCTGAATGGCCTTCTGCATTGTAACAACTCTGAGAGAAATATGATGGAATTTGAATAATAATTCTTTAATTTCAATGTAGACTAGATCAAAGACAGGGGACGAAATGTCTGCAACACAAATTCCCAGCTTGGCAAACAGAACCACAACAACTAGATCAAAGAGTTGTGGAATAAATATATTTATTTTTACCATAGGTTTGTCGTCAGTAACTCAAATTACATTGTACCTCTGATGGTGAGGTGCTGGTGTTAGACTAGTGTGGGCAATGTCAGAAAGCACATGACACCAGGTTATAGTCCTATCGGTTTATTTGAAATCAGAAGCTTTCAGAGCGCTACTCCTTCATCACATTGCCAGAATTACTATGTTAAATATTTCTTCCCCAAACTATATGTTAATCACCCTTTCAAGGTCACAGTTCACCCTTGTCCTTCTCTGCTCAAAGGCTATTCTGAAAGTATGGGCTCACTCAGTGAATGCCTTGGATTTATATTCCCCTGTTCCATGTTCAACATTCACTCACTTCTGTACAGGAGTTGGTGACCAGCTATAGAGGACAGGAACATTTCCCACTTTCCCCTCACTATCGCAGAAAGTTGTGACTTCAGTGGGTTAAATCAAGAGAGGTTAGGGATTTGACCAGGGTATATGGTTCACTGATGGCGCAGTTCCTAATTGAACATTAGCTCCAGTACTGAGCTGTGTTAGTGGTAATCAAAATCCTGGGAACTGCTTGACCAAAAGTACGGAATAGGAGCAAATTACTGCAGGTGGTGGAATCTGTACTGAAAACAACAAAACGCTGGAGATCACAGCAGGACAGGCAGCGTCCATGGAGAGGGAGCAAGCTAATGTTTTGAGTCGAGATGATTCTTCATCAGAGCTTCATATCAGTTCTAATGAAAAGTCATCTAGATTCAAAACATTAGCTTGCTCCCTCTCCATGGATGCTGCCTGTCCCACTGTGATCTCCAGCATTTTTTTGTTGACCAAAAGTTCCACTTCCTTAATGGAAGTTTGCAGGTAGGATTTGTGAAAAAGTCCTCATCGAACCAGTTATAACAATTAAAAAGAATATACTCCGAGGACATTATTTCTGTTAGCATCTGTTTAAAACCTTTGGAAATATAATATTTGGGATTGATTAGTTATTACTTAGATATAAATTCACTGATTTAAAATTTGTAATGTTTGTTTCTTTAATATGTTGACAGAGCGGATAAAGTAACTGGTTATGTTTTTCTCCTGAAATAATATTTTTGCTCAATGTTTTTTTCGATCAGCACAGCAGTGGGTTAACGATTGGACTAATTAGGTCTCATGATACACAAAGGACAGGGCCTCAAAATAGAATTTCATTGATAAGATCAATGGGACACAATGTGTTCAGCTGGGCATGGAGAGAAGCTTCTAGATCTTATTGATCTATCACCAATTCATATGGTGATTTTTAAAAAGATTTGAAACATTCCTGCTTTGAAAAGTAAACTATTATTAAATTTATTACACTTATCACAGCTTGCTGAAATTGAGAACAACATCTTTTGTCTAATACAGCTGCTGTTCAACTGTCTTTCAATGATCTAAATCTATTATTAGAATTTTGACTCCGAAAAGCAAAATTACTAGATAAAACAGAAAACCATATCTTCTAAACCTGCCTAGAGCAAGAAAAATAATTGTTGTCAGAAGTCACAGATCCGTTGTAAAAAGCAAATTAAACTGTGTGCTAGAAACAATAGAGGAATTTGTTTCATTAGTTGGCAGCATGAGAGGGATTCACCTCAATATATTTATGAAATGGTGGCTGTTTTGGGGCCTGCAACATCACTTCATGTGGCTCATATTGTTTATGTCCCTGTGCATTCACAGTCACAGTCTCAGGTTGAAACTGCACAGATCATAACTGGCCCCCTTTACTAATGAGAACAGTCAACTGGGAGCAATAGCTGAAAATGTACATTACCTCCAACAGGCATTGTGTCAACAGTAGACTATAGATTATCATCGTTTACAGAATGAGTCTCCACTATTGATTCAGAAATAACATTTTCCAAAGAAAACAAACATGCCTTCAATTGCAGACAGCAACCTCCAAATTTCTTTTCTTTTTTTTTCACCAGTCATGTCCAATTATGGTCAGCTTCGAGCTACAAACACATTTACCGGGTCTGCCCAAGTTTACATTCCTTATATTAAGCCTGGGCAAGATTCAAGTTCCTGTCCTGTGCACAAAAACACAATGTCTCATCTGAACATGCTCATTCAAGTTAAACATCTATACATAACCTTATAAAGTAGTTTATCTCTTTAACATGGATGAATATATACATGCTCAAATAGTACGCAGAAAAGTTTTATACAGCCTTGCTAAACAATTGGCAAAAGATAATTACATCCAGTGATGATTTCTGAAATACAGAAACCTCCAGTTTCCCTGGAAACTTGCTGGTGATATCACAAAGAACAAATTCAATGTGTACGCAGTAAAGTTTTGGTGTATATACGAAAATCCAAAACATTTATTTTCCAACTCTTTGACCAATGGGAATTGATTATCTTTATTTCTTACAGTATAAAAATATTTAGATTTTAAGAATCACGTATATGAATATTTATGAGGAAGCATGTCATAGTGATTGTGTACACTGCTCCATGTTACAAAGTAAACATTGTATTTGACTAGGAATTTTCCAAAGAATGAAAACAGTTCCATTCACGCAGTTACCTGGAAACTAGAGAGAAAGACATGAGAGCACCAGTGTAACCAAGATGACACAGGCTGATGAATTAAAATTCAGGGTGTGGTGACCAATACACAGCAGTTCTTTCTGTTAAAGCAAGAATTGTTACTGTGTTAGAATAGGTGAGAGAGTGCACACAGTAATGGCAGGGAGTTATAAAAATGCAGCTGCCAAATGACAAGGGCTGCTATCTAACTGCCAACATCTTTGTGATGTTAAATCAGAGCCTGACCTGAAACAATGTGTCCCGCTGGGGAGGAGTGCGAAACCAAAATGGTAGCAACATTATGTGACCTTTTTTTATGAAATGGAAACTCAGATTCTGTCAACACAAGTAGATAAAGCACAAAAGAACACGAGCTGTGCTGTGGTGAAGGACATGGGTCATTTTCAGCAAATGGCACACTTGTGCCACCTAGTGGGAGGGATGGGTTCAGAAAGCAGCGTCCATTTTGTTGTCTTGCTACATATTACTTTCTTCATTAACCCGGCCCTCTCCTCACCCGTTCAAAAGGAAGAGTGTAATATTTACATTTGGCTATTTGTTCAGCCTTTGGCAATCCTGATATACTTATATAAGTTTATCTCAAGATTTATTAAAAACAGGATGTTAGACATGGCATTGCATTTATTTGTGTATGACCTCTTTTAATCAGACTAAGGTGCCATTGATTACACTTTTTTCCAGATTTGAGTTGTCCACTTCCATTAATGACAATGAAATTCACATCAAAACTTCTGAAAGGATTTAGTGTCTATAGTTCATTTGTTACATTCTGTAATGTTGGTGATTTATCTTTCAGGTTATTGAAGGATTTATTAATTATACCTGGATACAACGTTACGATGAATCTGTTGATCCATCAATGCTCACCACCATTTGGTCTCTGGCTGTCGCCATTTTCTCAGTGGGTGGTATGTGTGGATCATTTTCGGTGGGATTGTTTGTCAACCGATTTGGAAGGTAACATTTGCAGTGCAATTGATATATTTACAACATAGAACAGTGCCCCTCATGTCTGTGCCCACCATGATCAATTTAGGGTATCTGATTAGCATGGAAGAGTTGGACCAAAGGGTCTGTTTCTGTGCTATACAACCCTATGACTCTAAGGCTATATCCTAAACTGATCTGGCCCTATTTGCCAGCACTTGGCCCATATCCCTCTAAACTCTTCCTATTCATATACCCATCCAAATGCCTTTTAAATGTTGCAATTGTACCAGCCTCCACTACTTCCTCTGGCAGCTCATTCCATATAGGCACCACCCTCTGTGTGAAAAATTTGCCCTTTATGTCTTTTTTATATCTTTCCCTCTCACCCTAACCCTATGCCCTCTGGTTCTGGACTCCCCCACCCCAGGGAAAAGACCTTGGCTACTCATCCTATCCATGCCCCTCATGATTTTATAAACCTCGATTAGATTGCTCTTCAGACTCTGACACTCCAGGGAAAACAGTCCCAGCCTATTCAACGTCTCCCTACAGCTCAAATCCTCCAACCCTGGCAACATCCTTGTAAATATTTCCTGAACCCTTTCAAGTTTCACAACATCTTTCCAATAGGAAGGAGACCAGAATTGCATGCAATATTCCGAAAGTGGCTTAACTAATGTCCTGTAGAGCTGCAACATGACCTCCCAACTCCTGTACTCAATACTCTGACCAATAAATACAAACGTGCCAAACACTGCCTTCACTATCCTGTCTACCTGTGAATCCACTTTCAAGAAACTATGAACCTGCACTCCCAAGGTCTCTTTGTTCAGTAACACTCCCTTGGACCTTGCTATTGTATAAGTCCTGTTCTGATTTGCTTTTCCAAAATGTAGCACCTTGCATTTATCTGAATTAAACTCCATCTGTCACTTCTCACCCCATTGGCCCATCTGATCAAGGTCACATTGTACTCTGAGGTAACCTTCTTCGCTGTCCACTACACCTCCAATTTTGGTGTCATCTGCAAACTTCCTAACCATATCTCCTATATTCAAATCCAAATCATTTATATAAATGACAATACTGATGCTCTTAAAGATTCTGCCACTACGATACACTTTCCTCTTCCGTTTGACCTCCCAAATGCATCACCTCACACTTGTCTGGATTAAGTTCCATCTGCCATTTCTCTGGCCAACTTTTCAACAGATCTATAACATGCTGTATCCTTTGACAACATTCCACAACTCCACTAATACTCATGTTATGAAATTTCCAATTTCTAATGCATTCAAGATGTCCCCTAACTTCTAATCTTATCACCCATTGTCTGATTTGTGACATAGCAAAATCACAAAGCCTGAAGCACTTTGAGGAAAAATATTTGCCGTTAACAAGTACATTTTCACAAAAGGCTGAATATTATCACTCTGGTGTGGCAACTTCTGACTGTTCTCAATTATTCGCCATGAGAGATTGGTTCAAATTGACCTGTATTTAAGCATGTAAAATTCAGACAGGAGTTGGCAGGGAAGCTGCAGGGAGGACCTTTCCATGGTTGAGGAGTCTAGAACCAGGTGTCATGGTCTCAGGAGCTAAGATGAGGAAACACCTCTTCACGTTAAAGAATAGTGAACCTGCGGAGTTCTCTGTCTTTGAAAGCTGCGGAGGCCACGTCTCTCAATATATGAAAGAAAAAGATAGATGAGCTTTTAGATTTCAAAAGCATCAAAGAATATTGAGAGGAAGTGGAATGTGGCACTGAATTGGAGGATCAGCCATAACCATAATGAATGGTGCAGCAGGCTGGAAGGGCAGAATGGTCTACTTCTGTTTCTAGTTTCTATGTTTCTCTTCCTAACAGAACACTAGAAAATGACATTGTTTTTGTTTGAGTAATTACAATTCAATTAGTCCCTCCGCTGGTTTATTCAGTCCAAACACAGTTTTGCACAATCAGAATGAAACAGCAGAATTTTGTCAACAATCAAAACCATCTCTCACACATGAGAGAAATGGATTTCTCTATTGTTCAGCATGATGTAACAGCTTTCAACATTTACATCGTTCATTGCATCTCGTCCTGTTCAAAGACTGAGCTTGCAGTAAATCTGATGAAATGTTTATCTGGTGATAGTCAGACTCAGTAATGAACAATTACAGACCTTCCTGTAATTATATCTGTTATCCCTCATCCTAATAACTTGTTAAGTAGTCGTTACCTTGAGATCATTTTACCAATTTTGATCATCACCTTCACAAAAGATGTTGGAAACCTAAAATAAACAGCGAAAACGCTGGAAATTTTCTGGGTCTGGCAATTTCTGTGGAAAGAGAAACTGAGCTAATGATTTAGATCAATTAGTTTCATCAGATCTCGAAAGAATTAGAAATGTGATTAGTTATGAGCAAGACGAGAGTAGAAGAAGGTTGGAGGGGAGGAAAGAACAGAAGGGTAATGTCTGTGAACTTCAACTTTTATTGACCAACCTCACTATTAAATATTTATTATTAATTATAAGTCGATTCATGATTAAGAAATTTTCATTAAGAGGGTAGGAATTTTACTTGATGGTCATTATCCCGTAGTATCCATTTCTGGCACTGTACATTTCTTCTGAACATCAATTCTGTTATTGAGCAATTTGACCTCAATTGGGTTTAAATTTAGTTTCACTGAAGCACAACTTGAGAGTTTCCACCCCATGATCAGCCTAAAGGGCCAGTTTGGAAGAAGAAGCACAGGGCTCAAAACATTAGCTTTAGTTCTGTCTCCACAGATCCTGCCAGACCTGCTGAGTTTCTGCAGCACTTTTCAATATCCTGTGGTTAATCATCAGTGATAGGACCTGTTCTGCTCTGTTTTATTACACCATAAGGGACAGGAGCAGCATTAGGCCATTTGGCCCATTGAGTCTGCTCCCCCATTGGATCCTGGCTGATATGTTTCTCACCCCCATTCTCCTGCCTTCTCCCTGTAACCCTTGATCCCCTTGCCAATCAGAAACCTATCTATCTCTGCCTTAAAAACATACAAAGACTTGGCCCCCACAGCCCTCTCTGGCAATGAGTTCCACAGATTGACCACTCTCTTGCTGAAGAAATTTGTCCTCAGTTCTAAAGAATCATCCCTTCATTCCGAGACCACACCTTCTGTTCCTAGTCTCTCCTACTCATGGAAACATTTTCTCCATGTCCACTCTATCCAGGTCGCTTAGTATTCTGTAAGTTTCAATACAATCCTCCCTCATCCTTCTAAACTCCATTGCGTACAGACCCAGAGTCCTCAACCGCTCCTCAAAGACAAGCCTGTCATCCCTAGGATCATTCTTGTAAGCCTTCCCAAACCCTCTCCAAGGGCAGCACATCCTTCCTCAGATATAGTGTCCAAAGCTGCTTACAATATTCCAAATACAATCTGACCAGAGCCTTATATAACCTCACCAGTACATTTCTGCTCTTGTATCCTAACTTCTTGAAATTAATGCTAACATTACTTTTGGCTTCCTAACTGCCAACAGAACCTGCATGTTAACTTCTAGAAATCCTGAACTAGGACTCCCAAGTCACTTTGAACTTCAGATTTCTGTAGCCTTTCCCCATTGAGAAACTAGTCTACACCTCTATTCCTCCTACCAAAGGACATCACCTCACACTTTTCTACATTTCTGCCACTTCTTTGCCCACTCTCCCAGGCCGTCCCAAGTCCTGCTGCAGCCTCCACCTTCCTCAACATGACCTGTCCCTCCACCTGTCCTTGTGCCACGTACAAACTTTGCAACAATGCCCTCAGTTCCTTTATCGAGATTGTGAATGTATAAGGTGAATAGTTTACACCAGACCTCCTGTCTGTCACTGTGTCTGTTTTTTAATTAAGTGTGAAAATAAATTGAAAAACATACCAAAACATTGCTGCTCTGTTTGTATGTCACTTGTGAATCTGAGTGAGTGATTGATTGTGAATTTGTCATTTCTTAATTACATTCAAAAATAAATCCCTACAGTGTGGAAAAAGGCCATTTGGCCCAACAAGTTCACACTAATCCTTCGAAGAGTAACCCACCCAGACCTATTCCCCCTACCAATTACTCTACATTTACCCCTGACTAATGCACTTAACCTACACATCCCTAACCACTATGGGCAAGTTAGCATGGCCAATTCATCCTAAACTGCACATCTTTGGATTGTGGAGGAAACCCATGCAGACATGGGGAGAATGTGCAAACTCCAGACAGACAGTCACACAGGAATTGAGCCCAGATCCCTGGCGCAGGGAGGCAGCAGTGCTAACTACTGAGCCACAGTGCTGCCCCAAAGCAACTTGGTCATGAATGATCACTGTGCAATCCACTTTCTAGTTAACGACAATTTATAATAACGAGTCCTGTTAAACTTCTTCGGATAAGTTAACTTGTTCTGTTGCACGATGAAGTACTTTGTAGACTATAAGATCTATTTCTGTTGCTCTTTAACCCAGGCGGAATTCGATGCTGATGATCAATGTCCTGGCATTCATTGGAGCTGCTCTCATGGGATTCTCTAAACTGGCTAGCTCATTTGAAATGCTTATACTGGGACGATTCATTATTGGCATTTACTGTGGTTTGACCACAGGTTTTGTTCCCATGTATGTCGGGGAGATCTCTCCCACAGCTTTGAGAGGAGCTCTCGGGACTCTACATCAGCTGGGAATTGTCATTGGAATTCTGATTGCACAGGTGAGCAATATAATCTGGACAATACCAATGTGGGACTGCTTCCCATTTCCTGTGATCTCTTATAGTCTTGGCAAACCATCCAGAGTATCACTGCAACAGTGTGGCAGCAGGCCATTCAGCCCATTGAGTCCATACTGACCCTCTGAAGAGTATCCCTCATCCCCACCCTATCCCTGTAACCCTGCATTTCCCATGGCTAATCCACCTAGCCTGCACATCCCTGGACACTATGGGCAATTTCACATCATTCACAGACAGATTCCAATTTTGATATTTCACTGTAATTTGTTTTGAGCTTAGGTATTTGTTACTGACCAGTCACAAGCTCAAGAAGACTTGGCCACAGCTAAAATCACTGACCTATATTTGGCAATTACTGTCTGTTCAAGTGTAAATTCAAAGTGTATTTTACAAATAAGTGACGCTTGTTTCCAAAGAATCCTCCTAATCTGCTGACATGCCTGGCTGTCTGTTTCCTCTGGGATTTTCACTGACCACCCAGCGAGTTGTTGGGCGAGGGGGAAGAGAGAGAGAGAGATAGAGATACGAGAGGGAGAGAGTTACAAGAGAGAGAGAGCTGCCATAGAAATGTCACAAGAAGATAAATGGAGCAGGGGATGGAGGTATGTGTTAATACCAGCCTGGGATCAGAGATACACCTTTCAAACTTGCTGTCCTGACCAGATTATTGACCTCATCAGAGTAAGAGTGAAGATTTGCGCAGGGTCTGAGACTTTGTGAAAGGCTTCCGTCCCAATTTCATTTTTCTAAGAATTTATTTGATTTATTATTATCACGTGTACTGAAATACAGTGAAAAGTATTGTTTTGCTAACCAGATAAACCATACCTTACTTAAGTACATCAGGGTAATAGAACAGAATGCAGAACATAGTGTCACAGCTATAAAGAAGGTGCAGAGACAGATCAATTCTAGTATAGGAGAGGTCCTTGTAAAATCTCGGAATAGTTTTTACTCCTTATTTTCAGATGTAACTAAATTGAAATACTCTTTCCTTGTATTTATAGATTTTTGGGCTGGAGTCTATTATGGGAGGTGAATCACTCTGGCCATTGCTGCTTGGGTTTATCTTCCTGCCAGCACTGTTACAGTGTATTGCTTTACCATTCTGTCCAAAGAGCCCACGCTTCCTCCTTATCAACAAGAATGAAGAGAGCAAGGCAAAGAACGGTGAGTTTAGTCTTTCACCAGTAAAGAGACTCTTATTTTGACACCATCTATCCGAGCAATCAAACTATTTAATAAACTTACAGCAAAACGGCTTTCATCTGTTTATGCGTCACTGGGTAAGGTGGGAAAACACAGTTGGTAATTCACTAATGAGGGAGTGAGCTTGGTTAGTTGCTGTAGGAATGCCTAGGAACTTTACCAGGGTCTGGTGTCTCAAGGGAGAGTTGAGCCACATTTTTTTCTATTTATTCATTTGCAGGACATGGGTATCTCTGGCTGGACCAGTATTTATTGCCCGTCCCTAGTTGCCCCTTGAGAAGGTGAGGGTGAGCTGCCTTCTTGAACCGCTGCAGTCCACCTGCTGTGGGTTGACCCACAATGCCCTTAGGGAGGGAATTCCAGGATTTTGACCCAGTATAAGTGAAGGAACAGCGATATATTTCCAAGTCAGGGTGGGGAGTGGCTTGGAGGTAAACCTCCAGGTAATGGTGTCCCCATGTATCTGCTGCCCTTGTCCTTCTAGATGGAAGTGGTTGTGGGTTTGGAAGGTGCTGCCTGATGATCTTTGGTGAATTTCTGCAGGACATCTTGTAGATATGGTGCACAATGCTGCTACATTTCACTAGGTCTCGAGTTGAGGGAGGGAGATTTGGGGTAGGTGTTTGCTCTTGTGATGAACTTTAAGTCAGATTGACTGCTCATTATCACGGTTTGGGAGCTTGTTGTGTGCAAGATAGCAGCTGTGCTTCCTGAACTTCAGCAGGAACTAAGGGTCTTTTTCTCAGGATCGGGGAGTTCAAAACAAGACGATAAAGGTTTAAGGTGAGAGGGAAAAGATTTAAAAGGGACCTCAGGGGCAATGTTTTCACACAGAGGGTGGTGCTTGTATGGAATGAACTGCCAGAGGAAGTGGTGGAGGCTGGTACTGTTACAACATTTAAGAGACAGTTGGGCAGGCAAGTAAACAGGAAAGGCTGAGAGGGATATGGGACAAATGCAGACTGGTTTAGTTTGGAAACTTGGTCAGCATGAATGAGTTGGACGAAGGGGTCTGTTTCTCTGCTGTATGACTCTTTGATTACACTTCAAACCAGGCATTCTGAGTTTAGGAAAGGTGCTATGGAAATGCAAGTCTGTCCCGTTTTGCAAAAAAGATCTCAGCACTCAATTGCTTGTTAGGGTGCATTGTGTAAATACATCTTCTGTGTTTGGGCTTGTACCAGGTACCTATTAGAAAAATACAGATAAGATAATCGTGTAATCAGAGTTCTGTCCAGCTGCTCCATATCTGAAAGCACTTAGGAATCAATAAAGTGCTAATTTGCACACTCTTTATCAGCCAGTCATCCTTACTGTATAAGTGGTGTGACCAGGTAAATCAATCTGCATGTGTGGAATGAGCTTTAGTTTAAACGCTCATCCCAAAGTCAACAACCTGATAATGCACCTACCCTGGCCAGGGTGATGACTTTGGCATGTGCAGAAAATGTAAAATTGGTTTCCCAAAGTCTTGAGAAGCATATCAATGGGAATGTGAATACTGAGCTGATGTAATTCCAACGAGGTACAAACAATGACTGCAGATGCTGGAAACCAGAATCTGGATTAGTGGAGCTGGAAGAGCACAGCAGTTCAGGCAGCATCCAAGTAGCTTCGAAATCGATGTTTCGGGCAAAAGCCCTTCATCAGGAATAAAGGCAGTGAGCCTGAAGCGTGGAGAGATAAGCTAGAGGAGGGTGGGGGTGGGGAGAAAGTAGCATTGAGTACAATGGGTGAGTGGGGGAGGGGATGAAGGTGATAGGTCAGGGAGAAGAGGGTGGAGTGGATAGGTGGAAAAGGAGATAGGCAAGTAGGACAAGTCCGGACAAGTCATGGGGACAGTTACTGAGCTGGAAGTTTGGTACTAGGGTGAGGTGGGGGAAGGGGAAATGAGGAAACTGTTGAAGTCCACATTGATGCCCTGGGGTTGAAGTGTTCCAAGGTGGAAGATGAGGTGTTCTTCCTCCAGGCGTCTGGTGGTGAGGGAGCGGCGGTGAAGGATGCCCAGGACCTCCATGTCCTCAGCAGAGTGGGAGGGGGAGTTGAAATGTTGGGCCACGGGGCGGTTTGGTTGATTGGTGCGGGTGTCTCGGAGATGTTCCCTAAAGCGCTCTGCTAGGAGGCGCCCAGTCTCCCCAATGTAGAGGAGACCGCATCGGGAGCAACGGATACAATAAATGATATTAGTGGATGAGCAAGTAAAACTTTGGATGTGGAAGGCTCCTTTAGGGCCTTGGATAGAGGTGAGGGAGGAGGTGTGGGCGCAGGTTTTACAGTTCCTGCGATGGCAGGGGAAAGTGCCAGAATGGGAGGGTGGGTTGTAGGGGGGTGTGGACCTGACCAGGTAGTCACGGAGGGATTGGTCTTTGCGGAAGGCGGAAAGGGGTGGGGAGGGAAATATATCCCTGGTGGTGGGGTCTGTTTGGAGGTGGCGGAAGAAGGGCTTATGCCCGAAACGTCGATTCTCCTGCTCCTTGGATGCTGCCTGACCTGCTGCGCTTTTCCAGCAACACATTTTCAGCTCTGATCTCCAGCATCTGCAGTCCTCACTTTCTCCCCTCCCCAGTACGTCAACTTGAATTCAGTAAACACAAAGCCACTCTTGTCACAATTTTAATGGGTTAGTGAATTAATATTCCTGAAAATAACGCTGTCAAATATTTTCAGTTCTGAAGAAGCTTCGTGGGACAACCGATGTGAGCAATGATCTGCAGGAGATGAAGGAAGAGAGCAGGCAGATGATGCGAGAGAAGAAAGTAACAATTCCTGAGTTGTTCCGCTCACCGATGTATCGGCAGCCCATCATCATTGCAATCGTGTTGCAGTTGTCCCAGCAGTTGTCCGGTATCAATGCTGTGAGTATTCACCAATAAAACACTCTGTTCAGTCCAGGGAGTCTGTCCTTTCCTGCTACCCAGCTCCCAATCACAGCTATCCCATCATTTCCTAGAATTCATTCTCTTCAAACGTTCATTTCATTGTCTCTTGAATTTATTTCTACTGCCTTCCTTTGTTTTACAAACCTGTTTGTAATTTCAGTTTCCACATTAATAGCGTGTGTCCTTTGCCTTTGTATTCTTTGCTAGAACAACCCATTCAGACCAGTCACTTCATCATCTGGAAAACCTTTGGTAGCTCAAAGTCTCCCTTTTCCAAATGGAGCCAGCTTCCCAAAGCGTTGAATGATCTTTCTTGCGCTTTATCAAGAGACATAATTGGTTCAGGAAACTGGGTAATCAATCTCAGAACTCTGAATGGTGTCTGACCTGTGACGTACACAATGATACACACAGGCCAGGCTGTGTTAATGTTTACAGTTCCATAGGGAGAGTCCCTGGTTTATGTTGGTGATTTGGTCAGTGAGGGGACCACAAAATAATTGGTAAATGTAACAGCCCACTGAGTTCCTTACCCAGATTCTTGGGCTGTTTCTGGAGCCACTTCTGTGAAAATAAGAACTTGGAGTAGACACAAAGCCTCTGAGCTCCACTTTCCTGTTACAAACAAACCTTCAAGGCTGTCTTCTGATCATGTCCTGCATTTACTGAAGTTCTGTTCCCTAAGTGTTTGCTTTCTCATTATTTATTTGGCTTGTGCAAATGATCAGGATTTTGCTTGGTTCACGGAATAACTCCACAAACGCAGATACCCCGTCAACAAATCACTCCTTTATTTCCACGTGGCGAGTCCTTGCCTACAGTATTACCTCATACAGAGTCAGGTACCAGAGTGCTGGTATCCCTGACACTCTCCTTTTCATCTGTCTGTCAGCCAGGGCTCTGTGATTGCACTAGATGAACAGCTCCAATCGGGGAATTCATATTCTATGATGTCCAGCTGGCTAACCACTACAGCTGTCTTCTGAAAACATGTGATTTTGTGGTTGTAAGTGCCAAAAGGACCATCATTGATGTCAGTGTTTTCTCAAAATGTGTTTTATTCTTTCTATAGATTTTCTATTACTCGACAAGTATTTTTGAAAAAGCTGGGGTTGAGAAGCCTGTCTATGCCACTATTGGTTCCGGTGTGGTGAACACAGCTTTCACTGTTGTATCGGTAAGTACTCGGTCATACTTGAGTTCCCCACCTGTACTGTGCTGTAAGGTTAAGAATTAAACTCCAGCGTGGATCAGGATGCTGTAAGGGTACCACATTGGTCAATCAGTTCAGAGTGGGTCTGGGCCACAAGCTCACTGATCTTCAACTGCTCTCAGATGGGATCACTCAGGTTTGAGGAGATCCTCATTATGATATAGGCAGCCTCTACTCGTTCTTACATGTGAACGGACACGAGGTGGGGGGCCAATTGTAACCCAGTTGACTTTACCATTAGCATTAACGGTCCCAAGCTTCATCTGTGAAGGTTCTCCCTAAAGTGAGGGCCGTCAGACAGTGCATTATATTGCTTCAGTGTAAGTACATGGCACCAGATGTCAGAGTCATCAAGAGACAAAAAGAAAATATTTCTTCAGACGTTGGGGAAGATTAAAGTGCTTCTTTTGCTCATTTTTAGCAGAGTGGAGGAAATAAAATGATCTAGATTCCTGCAGTGATGTTTTTGAGTGTAGAATGGATGTAGAAATCCTCTGTTTCACCGTGCAGTGTCCTGTGTCCTGTACCCAGTGCTGTATGGGGTCTGTGAGGTTTTGACCTTCCCAGTGGCTTCCCCAAGTCAGATATTAGACTCCCTGGTAAATGGAGTATTTGGCTAGCTGCTGGATCAGGGTGGGAACTCATGGGGACTGAGCTACAAGGGCACATTTTAGGCTTTTCAGCTCTTCGTCCGGACTTGCTGATGGCTGTGCAGTGGTCTCTCAGCCTCCAATGAAACACCATGGTCTGTATTCACTGCCACATGGTATTGGGGTGGTGCAGCTGCAGTACCATGGTCATGGCTGGCACAACCTCACCCATCTCCCAGGGATTGTTCTTGGCCCACATTAGACACTGTCTACCCTCTGGGCACCCAAATCACATTTGCAGCTTGTGGGATGAGATACATCGATGAGATCTGAGGACAGATTTGGCTCAAACATCTGGCTCCTTGCCTCAGGCCACTCTCCCAGTCTGTACAGCACATTGCACTTGTAACATGGAAACATAGACGTTAGGAGCAGGAGGAGGCCATTCAGCCCCTCATGCCTGCTCTGCCTTTCAATACGATCGTAGCTGATCATCCAATTCAGTCCCCTGTTCCCACTTTCTCCCCATACTGCTTGATCCCTTTAGCCCTAAGAACAATCTCTAACCCCTTGAAAACATTCAATGTTTTGGCTTTGACCGCGTTCTGTGACAGAGAATTCCATAGGCTCCCCACTCTCTGGGTGAAGATATTTCTCCCAGGAGAAATGGTAAAGGAGACCGGGGTGGTCTCACCAAGGCCCTGTACAATGGCAGCAAGTCATCCTTGCTCCTGTACCCCAATCCTCTCACTATAGAGATGAAACCGATAGTTTTTCGAGGCTGCTGTTTTCATTGTAATGTCTTTATTTCCTGCAGCTGTTTGTGGTGGAACGTGCTGGGCGACGCACACTGCATCTGATTGGCCTGGCAGGGATGGCCATCTGTGCGATTCTGATGACTATTGCACTTGTCCTTCTGGTAAGAGACTTTTATTGAGTGATTCATCCCTATGTGTGCACATGTGTGTGTAAGTGTGTGTGAATGTGTGTGAGTGAGTAAGTGTGTGTGAATGTGAGTGGAGTGTGTGTGAATGTGAGTGTGTGTCTTAGTGTGCATGAGTGAGTGTGTGTGAATGTGAGTGTGTGTTTCCGTGTGAGTGAGTAAGTGTGTGTGAATGTGAGTGGAGTGTGTGTGTGTGTGTGTGAGCATGCATGAGTGAGAATGTTTGTATGTGTGTACGTGAGAGTTTGTCTAAATGTTGTGTTTCTCTGTAATTTTATTAAACAAATTACAAACAGTTTACAAAAAACATTTACAGCTGTACACAAAAGACAGCAACTTTACAAGGGAGAGGAGCAGCAAAGCTAAGCCCCAAACCCTATCATTCAACCATTTTACAGGGAGATGAGGACAAACCTCAAATCCCTGTGTTTCTCTGTATTGATTAACGAGGCAATTCATAGAAATTAATTCTACAAATGTTCATGGACAACAGCTGTGTTTAAAAAGGATTTAAATGTTCACTCTGAGTTAACTGTCACATCAAAAAAGATGGGTTTTGAGTAATTGGCTCAATTGTGCGATTATGTTCCAAGTAATTTTTGAAGGAAAAGAGAATGTGTGGAACAAAATAAAGTTCATTAAACCCATCAAATCCCCTCCATGCACAGAATGTGACACACTTATCCAGTTGTGGATTTTATCCAATTTATTTCACTATCAGTCCAGTGGCCTTGAATTTCCAAGAATAAAATTCTATAAAATCATTGTATCCTTATTAGCAAACAACCAAAAGACTGATTACAGAATACAACTCCTCAGTGTCCTGATTTACTGAGTGCAGTTTGCGAAATGGGAATACTTCCAAGATTTAATACAAAAAGGGAATTGAATATGTTCCTGATTCGGCAAATGTGGTGAATCTATAGGAAACAAAATGCAGAGTATATGGGATGGAGATGGGGGTGGGGTAAGAACTAGCACAGACAGGAAGGGTGGAGTAGCCTCCTGCACTGTACGATGTGACGAAAATAGATTTTCTGTGAGGTAGATCACAAGGTGTAAAATGTTTGAATCATTTTGAGAGAACACTTGGCTGCAACATTTCTTCTCTCATAGACTTTAGTTGTAGCCTGTAATAGTTGTGGTTCCTAACGGTTACGCTTAGACTTTTCATCATTTGTGAAAATATTTATGGGAATGATCCCAGGGCTAAGACGAAGACAGGTTCATGCACTTGGCCTGTATTCCTTTGACAATAGATAACAATGGAATTGGAATGTTTTGGATTACTAAGGATTTGATAGTGTAGATATAGATGTTTGTTGGGATGATGACGGGACCTCACATTAACAATTAGAGCAAGGCCTTTAGGGGATGTCTGAAAGGAGAGTGGAAAGCTGGAAAATTCCACCCTCCCCCATGAAATTTGAGATTGTTGATCAATTGAAAATTGAATAAAATAAATTGATGTTGGGTCAGGGATTCTCGGGAACTGAGGTGGTAACTGGAATTGTGGTGCAGCTCTTACAAATCTTCCCTAACCCAATCAAACATGGTCTTATTGAATGGAATAGCAGTTTAAAGAGGCAGAATGTTATCCTTCTGTCCCCGTGTTCCTAATAGTGGGAACATGTTAGGTTTACAATCATGGGGATCCAGATATTGATTAATTTTGAATTGGGAAAGGTTCCACTGGCACAGATCGATCCACTGCTGCACAGCATCGACAACTTGATGAGGTCTTTTGAAAAGAAACTTTGAATCCAGCAGGATTTTCGATATGAGCGCCATAGTAACTTAATTGTGCTAAGGATTGTGCTTTCATTATTAGTTTTTCCATAAGACATGGGAGCAGGCGGTCATTCAGCTGGTTATTGAACTCTGCTATTCAATGAGATCATGGCTGATCTGGTAAACCTCAACTCCACTTTACTGCCTTTTCACCATAATCCTTACTTCCATTCCTGAGTAAAAATCTGTCTATCTCAGCCTTGAGTAGGTTTAATGATCCAGCCTCAATAGCCCTCTGCAGCATAGTTTTTCATCGGTTCACTGTGTTCTGAGAGAAGGAATTGCTCCTCATCTGTCTTCAATGGGTGAGCCTTTATTCTGAGATGATGCCCTCTGCTCCTAGACTCTCCCACAAGGGGAAACAATGTCTCCACATCACTTTGTCAAGTCCCCATAGGACTGTGTATTGCCTCCCATTCGTCTGTATCCAATGTGTACAGGCCCAATCTATTCAACCTCTCCTTTGTAATACAGCCCTCCGTTCCTTGGATTAGCCAAGTATGATTGATACGTTCTCAAGGTTGTTCTGGGGAACTGAGTAGAGGGACGGGGACTATTAATGAAAGTCTTGTTGCCAGGAACAATGAAGTGCTACAGCACAGAACCCCAGCTCAATGGTTTCACTTAGTCAGAGTTCACAATAGAAGAAAATCTCAGAAACACAACAAGGAAATGGTGAAATCAACTCTGATCAGAAAGAAAAATCATCACCCGCGAGATTTTGTACCGGTTTATATTTTAAGAATGAGTTTGATCGTTGTGAGCATAAAATATTAAAAGTGCTGTTTTTGTTGTTGTGCAGGACCAGCTGACTTGGATGAGCTACATAAGCATTATCGCCATTTTTGGGTTTGTGGCCTTCTTTGAGGTTGGACCTGGCCCAATCCCGTGGTTTATTGTTGCGGAGTTGTTCAGTCAAGGACCCAGACCAGCTGCTATTGCAGTGTCTGGTTTGTGTAACTGGACGGCAAATTTCCTTGTTGGCATGTGTTTCCAATATGTCGAGGTGGGTGCACTGTGTTTGTTAACCGCAAATGACAGGGAGGGGAGGGGGGGGGGGCCGTAATTAAAAAAAGTATTATTGTCTGACCTATTAAAACCTGAGTTAAAGTGTTACCAAACAGTGACACATGCTCAAACCTCTGGATTTGTCTGGAGAAGGCACTCAAATAACCACCTAAAGCTCCATGGCTCCAGGAGCACGGGTGTTAATCTGAGGTGATGATTTGAAGATCAGCACAACACAAGAGTGTATTGATTAGGGGTGATGTTTTGTTTCACTGTAATTTGGAACCTTTGTGGCTTAGCTCCTGTGGATCTGAAAGACTGTTTGTACAGTTTGGGCTCCCATTGTGTGAACCTTTCACACTGCTGCTGAGGGAGCTTTCAGGAAGTGTATCTCGCAGAATGAGCTTCCCTCTAACAAAGAGGCCCAGTGACAACACCAACCTGGTATAGCCATCATGGGGGCAGTGGGTGTGGGCACACTGACACCATATACCTGCTCAAAGTCTTCACTCTGTAACTGCTGTGTGCAGTTTGTCAATAAAACAAGGAGTTTTTACTAAGCTCAGGCATTCCAGCTGATTGTTCCTACTGTTAACAGGAGAAAGAAAGTGAAGACTTGATTGATTAAAGCTGCAGGGGTGATGTGACCTTGTCTGAAATCAGCTGAGTTTTTAAATTGGGTAAATTCAGAACAACACAAAATAGCCATCTTGCTTTGTACGATCGTTACTATGGAGATAGAAAACTGTTAGCATTATTTATGTAATATGGAGCTTGTTCCTGATAAACAGTAACTGCTGATTATAGTATCAAAAAGTGTCTAACTTCCTTCATTCAAAATATTTCTTTTCCCCTTTAAACAGCTACTCTGTGGACCTTATGTTTTCATCATCTTCACTGTGCTCCTGGTTCTGTTTTTCGTATTCACCTACTTCAAAGTCCCTGAGACCAAGGGAAGGACATTTGATGAGATTGCCTCTGGTTTCCGCCAGGGTGCGGGAGTTAACTCACCAGAAAAGCACAGTCCAGAGGAACTCAACAGCCTGGGTGCAGACTCACAGGTTTAAGTGGGAGCAGTGTTGGAACAGCCGAATAGGAGCCAATGGGACTAGGTTATACCCACACTACTGACAAAATATGTAACAGGGTGGAGTGTCTGGCCTGTCAGCAGATTCCTGTGAATGTACAGGAACTAAGCTCTGATTGTTTACCAGAACACATCTCCATTTGTTTAAAATGTTATGGTCAGTAAGCAGAACTAACCTTTTTGACTATCTTACATGTTGACTGATATAATTATTAATTAGCATTTCAAAGCTTTCCATGTATAGCGTTGAGTATTTATATGTTGAATATGTTTATAGTGTTTATAGGAAATAAATTATAGAGGTAAAGTTAATGTAAATATAATGAGCTACATGTCACATGTAATGTATAAACACAGAATATGGTTTCGTTTCTGTAGAAATGGCTAGTTGTAAATGATAGAATTACTTTTTGTACACTTCACATTGTAGAAAGCTGCTCCTGGTTCACTGGATCAGCCCTTAATATTTTTTTTAAAAAATAGTTTTTGTCATTATTGGAGAACACTTTAAATCATCTAGAAATCTGTGATATTTTAGTGGGTGAGTGTTTTCCCACGTTTGAATACAGTTTCTCTGTGATGTTGCAGAAGAACTGATAACCCAGCAAGTGAACGTACTCTCACTAACATGGCCAGCACCAGTGTCCAGGCTTTTACTGACCAGCCACCTATCTCCTACACAACATAAATACTTTTGTACTGTAATTTATAAGTAGCTTTTCTGAAACACTGATAGTAAGTAATGTTGTTACTGGAAAGAGTTTGGTGTGAGCCATTATCACTTCCATACAGATGTGCCAAACATTGCTTTTGCAATTGATGCAACGTATCCATGGAATTCAGCCAACACACAGTCCTGTGATATTGATGGAGAGGTTGGTGAGGATACTTGGCTTGTGTTGCTATCAAATCCGGCAAATATTTCCACCCCTCCCCCTACCTCCAAAACATTTTTGGTGAGTCAATGCTTAAAGTATGGAGGCTGCCAAAATGAATTGAGTTTGTTTTCCCTCAAAGTACGTATCTAGGGGCCCATTTTCACTTGAGCATATTATTTTATTCCTGGTTATAAAATGTAATCATGTGAAGTAGTCACCTGTTAGATACAACTGTGTCATCTGTCCCAAGTATTGGCCACATGAAATCCACCACACGATTGTTCATTTTTACCAACTTTATGTAATCAATTTTAAGATTTTACAATAATTTCTTTCAGAATTAATAGACTTTCTGGATTTCTCAGTATCTTTTCCTCCCCCTTTTTCATTGCTGGGGTATTATTAATATTTGCTTAATGTCCAATACCCAGCCAAGGATAGATGTCAAACAGATCATTATTGTCTCTTTGCTACTTTCTGAAACCTCTCATTCAGATTTCCAAACTGTTTGTGATCTTTGCCTCCATTTAGTTTTTTTGCAAAAACCTTGGAAAACTGTATAATCTTCACTGTATTGAGCTAGTTTTGGATATGAGCTCAGTACTTCAGATAGTGCCTTGTGTGGTTGTGGACTCTGACATTGCACAGAGTGAATGTTAGGGATTAAGCATCTGTTTCCATCTCTGCCTGTTATTATTTCCTCAGTTGGAAATAAAGGGCAGGAGGCCTGTAAGGAAAGTTAACATTTTAGAGAATCTGACAAACCCAGGCCTCCCCCAGTGTTTGAGCCCCTCACCAGCAGCTGAAGGCTCTCTTTTGTTTCTTAAGAGAAACCTTAAACAACAACTATTCATCCACAATAAAGAATAAATAGAGATTTGCTTTATTTTAGTTTAGCCGGTTTTTATACATATTTTAATCTGGGAAAGAAAAGTAGAAAAAGATGTAAACTGAACAAAAATTATATAAAATACATTTTCTCTTGGTAATGTTTTGCTTGAAATATTCTTTTTGTATTTTAAATAGTAGAACTAAAAGTAGTACCTGTACAAAAATAGCCTGTGCAGCAGTTAACATGTGACTCATGGGGGGTTAGATGAGACTAAACCCTGAATGGGAATATCAAACAGGTTTTGTTTCCCTTCATTCCCAGTTTTGAGATGTTGCTGCTGCTCATGACCTGGCTTCAAAGGTCATCACCTTGACAGTTGCTGACTTTGTTAGTAGCTCACCTGCTCCTGTTTAAGATTCAGAGAACAATAATGCACTGAAGTAGGCCATTCCACGTATCAAACCCATGCTGGCTGTCCACAGAGCAAGGCAGTTACAGCCCCATACCCCTACATCTCAAACTCACTCTGTCCCTGTATCTCTGCAAACTGATCGCCCTTAGCTTACCAGCTGAATTCCTTTTGAAATTGTCCATCGTTTCTCTTACTCCAACCTCATGGGCAGTGATGATTGATGCAATTAATTTGCAGAAAATAGAGCAGCCACCAAGGTTTCTGGTTGCCTTAGAGTCTGGCAGAGGAGGGGGAAGTTGCAGGCGGGCATTGTGAGTTCAAAGGGCTGGAGTTGGTGAAATTTTGTTGCCATCGGTAATTGAATCAGGAAGTGAATCAGGAATAGGTGAGCCAGCATCAGGAGAGTTGACAGGCAGCGCGGAGCTGGGTGAATGTTGTGAGAGAGTTAGGTAAATGTTTGAGAATTGTTTTGGTAAGGAGGACCAAACATGAGAGGGGCCAGTGAGGCCTGGGATTGGGAGGCCAATGATGTCAGTAAGTTGAGTCAAACATTCACTGAAGTCCCCATTTGTTTATTGCCATTCGGATTTGCTGAATTGCAGGTGGTTAACTTAAACCACTAATTCGCATGGTGCCACTTTAAGTACTTGAAGTGTGTGAAAACAACGGGTTAATTTTAACTTGATGCACCTGAAGTGGAACCAAAGAATGAGGTGAAACATTAGTGACACACCGTGTTCAATAGCACTGTCCAGGGATTTCAATGGAGACAAAACCAGCATGAAAGCTGATTCTGTTCCTGTGCTATTAATGAATAAATTGTGTTAATTAGTTTCCAGGCGGGATCTGACTGTAACCAGCTGCTGTGCTCACTCAGTCATGATCACACTTGGAGATCTCCTTGAAGAAAACCATTCTTTCGGGAAAATGAAATATTCCCCATGGTTGAATAAGCATATACACGTTTTTTTTAATAATATGTTTTCTTTTGAGCTTGTAAATATATTTCCTGAAGAAACATCTTTCGGGAAGTTAATAAGAAAGTGAAAACAAACAGATTGACTCGAGCAGTGAATGTGGTCACACCTTTAGTAATACCCCTGCTTTGTTTGGATAGAGGTTGTGCACAGATTTTGTACATATTTCTTGTGAAGCTCACCTTAGTGGCAAGTTGAAAATAAAAAAAAATTCTGAACAATAAACTGTGTGGTTTTGTACCTGAATTAACCCACTAATAATCTAACTCTAAATATAAGTGCCTTAAATTTTCCTTTCTTTGTGAACCTGATAGTTACTCCATCCTGTGGCCATGATCCTGAAAACCTTGGAATTTCTGAAAGGAAGATATTAACCAAACTCATGCCACTGGATGTTAGTGCAGGTGGGAAACAGTGAAATGTCCATATCAACAAGAAGAGTATGTAAACGGTGTTGGGTTTCTGAGTTCTGAGGTGCACAGGGATCTGGGTGTCCAAGTGCATGATTTACAGAAGGTTAATCTGCAGGTAATGACGGCCAGAAACTGAATGGTATTTTTAGATTTAGATTTAGGGTTTAGTGTCACATATATTCAATACAGGGTACATGACTACAGTAAAAAGTGTATAATGTCGTTGCATTGTACCATCTCAGGCACAGAGTACCTCGGTTCAAAATCTTATTTACAGAAATCAAAAAATAAGCTTAAAAATTCAGCACCACAAGCTTCTTAATATAAAATATCAAACGTTACATTCCGTTCTGAAGCATTGGGCCTGTGGCTTCTCCAAGCTCAGTGTCCCCAAGAGGGCTCACTCCCCACCACCTGTCCTCCAACCCCCACACTGGGCTCACTCTCCCAGCGTGCTTGGCTAAGATCCACCCATGGATGCTAGACTACACTGCTACTCCCAAGTCTTCAGCCCTGCCCTGTCTCACTGCTACCCCCTGTCTCACTACTGCCCCCTGTGTCACTGCTGCCTCCTGTGTCACTGCTTCACGCACCCCCCCCGTGTCACTGCTGCCCCCTGTCTCACTGCTGCCCCCCATCTCACTGCTGCCTCCTGTGTCACTGCTTCACGCACCACCCCCCGTCTCACTGCTGTCCCCTGCCTCACTGCTGCCCCCTGTATCATTGATGCCCCCAGTCTCACTGCTGCCCCCCGTGTCACTGCTGCCCCCTGTCTCACTGCTGCCCCCTGTCTCACTGCTGCCCCCCGTATCACTGCTGCCCCCCATGTCACTGCTGCCCCCTGTCTCACTGCTGCCCCCTGTCTCACTGCTGCCCCCCCAATCACTGCCGTCCCGTCTCACTGCTGCCCCCTGTCTCACTGCTGCCCCCCGTATCACTGCTGCCCCCTGACTCACTGCTGCCCCCTGTCTCACTGCTGCCCCCTGTCTCACTGCTGCCCCCCGTATCACTGCTGCCCCCCATGTCACTGCTGCCCCCTGTCTCACTGCTGCCCCAATGTCACTGCTACCCCCGTCTTACTACTGCCCCCCGTCACACTGCTGCTCCCTGTCTTTCTGCTGCCCCCCGTGTCATTGCTGCCCTGTGTCATGGCTGCCCCCCGTCTCACTGCTGCCTCCTGTGTCACTGCTTCACGCACCCCCCCCCCCCCCCCCCCCGTGTCACGGCTGCCCCGTGTCTCACTGCTGCCCCCGTGTCACGGCTGCCCCGTGTCTCATTGCTGCCCCCCTGTCTCACTGCTGCCCCCGGCTCATTGCTTCCCCCTGTCTCACTGCTGCCCCCCCCCGTCTCACTGCTATCCCCCCGTTTCACTGCTGCCCCCAATCTCATTGCTGCCCCCTGTCTCACTGCTGCCCATTGTCTCGGTGCTGCCCCCTGTCTGACTGCTGCCCCTGTGTCATGGCTGCCCCCTGTCTCACTGCTGCCCCCTGTCTCACTGCTGCCCCCCGTATCACTGCTGCCCCCCATGTCACTGCTGCCCCCTGTCTCACGGCTGCCCCCTGTCTCACTGCTGCCCCAATGTCACTGCTACCCCCGTCTTACTACTGCCCCCCGTCACACTGCTGCTCCCTGTCTTTCTGCTGCCCCCCGTGTCATTGCTGCCCTGTGTCATGGCTGCCCCCCGTCTCACTGCTGCCTCCTGTGTCACTGCTTCACGCACCCCCCCCCCCCCCCCCCCCCCCGTGTCACGGCTGCCCCGTGTCTCATTGCTGCCCCCCTGTCTCACTGCTGCCCCCGGCTCATTGCTTCCCCCTGTCTCACTGCTGCCCCCCCCCGTCTCACTGCTATCCCCCCGTTTCACTGCTGCCCCCAATCTCATTGCTGCCCCCTGTCTCACTGCTGCCCATTGTCTCGGTGCTGCCCCCTGTCTGACTGCTGCCCCTGTGTCATGGCTGCCCCCTGTCTCACGGCTGCCCCCGTCTCACTGCTGCTCCCTGTCTCACTGCTGCCCCCCCATCACTGCTGTCCCCCTTTGTCACAGATGCCCCCCCGTCTCACTGCTGTCCCCCTTTGTCACAGATGCCCCCCGTCTCACTGCTGCCCCCTGTGTCACTGCTGCCCCCCGTCTCACTGCTGCCCCCTGTCTCACTGCTGCCCCCCGTCTCACTGCTGCCCCCTGTCTCACTGCTGTTCCCCCTGTCTCACTGCTGCCCCCCCCGTCTCACTGCTGCTCCCCCCTCTCACTGCTGCCCCCTGTGTCACTGCTGCCCCCTGTCTCACTGCTGCCCCCCATGTCACTGCTGCCCCCATGTCTCACTGCTGCCCCCGTGTCTCACTATTCCCCCTGTCTCACTGGTGCCCCCTGTCTCACTGCTGCCTACTGTCTCTCTGCTGCCGCCCTGTGTCACTGCTGCCCCCCTGTCTCACTGCTGCCCCCCCCCGTCTCACTGCTGCTCCCCCTGTGTAACTGCTGACCCCTGTCTCACTGCTGCCCCCCCGTCTCACTGCTGCTCCCCCCTCTCACTGCTGCCCCCCTGTCTCACTATTCCCCCCGTCTCACTGCTGCCCCCCTGTGTCACAGATGCCCCCTGTCTCACTGCTACCCCCCGTCTCACTGCTGCCCCCTGTCTCTCAGCTGCCCCCCCGTCTCACTGCTGCCCTCCCCGTCTCACTGCTGACCCCTGTCTCACTGCTGCCGCCTGTGTCACTGCTGCCCCCCTGTCTCACTGCTGCTCCCTGTCTCACTGCTGCCCTCCCCGTCTCACTGCTGCTCCCTGTCTCACTGCTGCCCCCCCAATCACTGCTGTCCCCCTTTGTCACAGATGCCCCCCCTGTGTCACTGCTGCCCCCCCTGTCTCACTGCTGCCCCCCCTGCTCACTGCTGTCCCCCCCCGTCTCACTGCTGTCCCCATCTCACTGCTGCCCCCTGTCTAACAGCTGTCCCCTGTCTCTCTGCTGCCGTCCTGTCTCATTGCTGTTCCCCCATGTCTCTGCTGCCCCCCTGTCTCACTGCTGCCCCCCGTCTCACTGCTGCCCCCCCATCACACTGCTGCCCCCCGTCTCACTGATGCCCCCCCATGTCACTGCTACTCCCTGTCTCACTGCTGCCCCCTGTCTCACTGATGCCCCCCTGTGTCACTGCTGTCCCCTGTCTCACTGCTGCCCCCATGTCACTGCTGCCCCCACGTCTCATTGCTGTCCTCTGTCTCACTGCTGCCCCCCTGTGTCACTGCTGCCCCCCATGACACTGCTGCCCCCCTGTGTCACTGCTGCCCCCCGTGTCACTGCTGCACCCTTGTGTCACTGCTGCTCCCTGTTTCACTGCTGCCCCCCATATCTCTGCTGCCCCCTGTCTCACTGCTGCCCCCCCGTCTCACTGCTTCCCCCCCGTGTCACTGCTGTTCCCCCAAGTCTCTGCTGTCTCCCTTTCTCACTGCTGCCCCCCATGTCACTGCTGCCCCCCTGTCTCACTATTCCCCCCGTCTCACTGCTGCCCCCCTGTGTCACAGATGCCCCCTGTCTCACTGCTGCCCCCTGTCTCTCAGCTGCCCCCCCGTCTCACTGCTGCCCTCCCCGTCTCACTGCTGCCCCCATGTCACTGCTGCCCCCTGTCTCACTGCTGCCCCCTGTCTCACTGCTGCCCCCCCAATCACTGCTGTCCCCCTTTGTCACAGATGCCCCCCCTGTGTCACTGCTGCCCCCTGTGTCACTGCTGCCCCCCGATTCACTGCTGCCCCCCCTGCTCACTGCTGTCCCCCCCCGTCTCACTGCTGTCCCCATCTCACTGCTGCCCCCTGTCTAACAGCTGTCCCCTGTCTCTCTGCTGCCGTCCTGTCTCACTGCTGCCCCCCTGTCTCACTGCTGCCCCCCCGTCACACTGCTGCCCCCATGTCACTGCTGCCCCCTGTCTCACTGCTGCCCCCCCAATCACTGCTGTCCCCCTTTGTCACAGATGCCCCCCCTGTGTCACTGCTGCCCCCCCTGTGTCACTGCTGCCCCCTGTGTCACTGCTGCCCCCCGATTCACTGCTGCCCCCCCTGCTCACTGCTGTCCCCCCCGTCTCACTGCTGTCCCCATCTCACTGCTGCCCCCTGTCTAACAGCTGTCCCCTGTCTCTCTGCTGCCCCCCCGTCTCACTGCTGCCCCCCTGTCTCACTGCTGCCCCCCCGTCACACTGCTGCCCCCCCATCTCACTGATGCCCCCCTGTGTCACTGCTGCCCCCCCGTCACACTGCTGCCCCCCCCGTCTCACAGCTGCCCCCTGTCTCACTGCTGCCCCCCTGTCTCACTGCTGCCCCCCCGTCACACTGCTGCCCCCCCGTCTCACTGCTGCCCCCCTGTCTCACAGCTGCCCTCTGTCTGACTGCTGCCCCCCTGTCTCATTGCTGTCCTCTGTCTCACTGCTGCCCCCATGTCACTGCCTCCCCCCCTCTCTAACTGCTGCCCCCCTGTGTTACTGCTGCCCCCCGTGTCACTGCTGCCCCCCGCCTCACTGCTGCCCCCCTGTGTCTCTGCTGTCTCCCTTTCTCACTGCTGCCCCACTGACTCACTGATGCCCCTGTGTCACTGCTGCCCCCCGTGCCACTGCTGCCCCCCCAGTCTCACTGCTGTTCCCCCTGTCTCACTGCTGCCCCCCCGTCACACTGCTGCCCCCCCGTCTCACTGCTGTTCCCCCTTTCTCACTGCTGCCCCCCGTCACACTGCTGCCTCCACTGTCTCACTGCTGCCCCCCGTGACACTGCTGTCCCCCCCGTGTCACTGCTGCCCCCCATCTCACTGCTGCCCCCCCAATCACTGCTGTCCCGTGTCACTGATGCCCCCCCGTCTCACTGCTGCCCCCCTGTCACACTGCTGCCCCCTGTCTCACTGCTGCCCTCCCCGTCTCACTGCTACCCCCGTGTCACTGCTGTCCCCCCATGTCTCTGCAGCCCCCTGTCTCACTTCTGCCCCCTGTTTCACTGCTGCCCCCTGTCTCACTGCTGTCCCCTGTCTCACTGCTGCCCCCCTGTCTCACTGCTGCCCCCCCGTCTCACTGCTGCCCCCCGTCTCACTGCTGCTCCCCCGTCTCACTGCTGCCCCCCGTCTCACTGCTGCCCCCGTCTCACTGCTGCCCCCGTGTCACTGCTGCCCCCCTGTCTTTCTGCTGCCCACCCATCTCACTGCTGCCGCCTGTGTCACTGATGCCCCCCCGTCTCACTGCTGCTCCCCCCTCTCACTGCTGCCCCCCTGTCTCACTGCTGCCCCCTGTCTCATTGCTGCCCCCCTGTCTCACTGCTCCCCCGTCTCTCTGCTGCCCCCCGTGACACTGCTGCCCCCCCGTGTCACTGCTGCCCCCGTGACACTGCTGCCCCCCCCGTGTCCCTGCTGTCCCCCTGTCTCACTCCTGCCCCCCGTGACACTGCTGCTCCCCCCGTCTCACTGCTGCCCCCCCATCACTGCTGTCCCGTCTCACTGCTGCCCCCTGTGTCACTGCTGCCCTCCCCGTCTCACTGCTACCCCCATGTCACTGCTGCCCCCCGTGTCACTGCTGCCCCCCGTGTCACTGCTGTCCCCCAGTCTCACAGCTGCCCCCCCGTCTCACTGCTGCCCACTGTCTCACTGCTGCCCTCCCCGTCTCACTGCTACCCCCATGTCACTGCTGCCCCCCGTCTCACTGCTGCCCCCCGTCTCACTGCTGCCCTACCCGTCTCATTGCTGCCCCCCAGTCTCACAGCTGCCCCCCTTGTCTCACTGCTGCCCCCCCCATCTCACTGATGCCCCCCTGTCTCATTGCTGTCCCCTGTCTCACTGCTGCCCCCCCGTCTCACTGCTGTTCCCCCCGTGTCACTGCTGCCCCCCGTGACACTGCTGCCCCCCTGTGTCACTGCTGCCCCCCGTGTCACTACTGCCCCCCAGTCACTGCTGCCCCCCTGTCTCACTGCTGCCCCCCTGTGTCACTGCTGCCCCCTGTGTCACTGCTGCCCCCCGTGTCACTGCTGCCCCCGACTCACTGCTGCCCCCCCTGTCTCACTGCTGCCCCCTGTGTCACTGCTGCCCCCTGTGTCACTGCTGCCCCCCGTGTCACTACTGCCCCCCATGTCACTGCTGTCCCCCCTGTGTCACTGCTGTCCCCCCTGTCTCACTGCTTCCCCCTGTCTCACTGCTGCCGCCTGTGTCACTGCTGCCCCCGACTCACTGCTGCCCCCTGTGTCACTGCTGCCCCCCGTGTCACTACTGTCCCCCATGTCACTGCTGCACCTCCGTGTCACTGCTGCCCCCTGTCTCACTGCTGCCCTCTGTGTCACTACTGCCCCCCATGTCACTGCTGTCTCCCTTTCTCACTGCTGCCCCCCCCCGTCTCACTGCTGCCCCCCCGTCACACTGCTGACCCTCCCGTCTCACTGCTGCCCCCTGTGTCACTGCTGTCCCCTGTCTCACTGCTGCCCCGCGTCTGTCTGCTGCCCCCTGTGTCACTGCTGCACCTTCGTGTCACTGCTGCCCCCCGTGTCACTGCTGCTCCCCTGTCTCACTGCTGCCCCCCGTGTCACTGCTGCCCCCCGTGTCACTGCTGCCCCCCCGTGTCACTGCTGCTGCCCTGTCTCACTGCTGCCCCCTGTGTCCCTGCTGCCCCCTGTGTCACTGCTACCCCACTGTCTCACTGCTGCCCCCCCGTGTCACTGCTGCTCCCCTGTCTCACTGCTGCCCCCCGTGTCACTGCTGCCCCCTGTCTCACTGCTGCCCCCCGTGTCACTGCTGCCCCCTGTCTCACTGCTGCCCCTGTGTCACTGCTACCCCCCCGTCTCACTGCTGCCCCCTGTCTCACTGCTGCCCCCCGTCTCACTGCTGCTCCCTGTCTCACTGCTGCCCCTGTCTCACTGCTGCCCCCCCCGTCTCACTGCTGCCCCCTGTCTCACTGCTGTCCCCTGTCTCACTGCTACCCCCCCCCGTCTCACTGCTGCCCCCCCATGTCACTGCTGCCCCCTGTCTCATTGCTGCCCCCCCCGTATCACTGCTGCCCCCCCGTCTCACTGCTGTCCCCACGTGTCATTGCTTCCCCCTGTCTCACTGCTGCCCCCCGTGTCACTTCTGCCCCCCCCGTGTCACTGCTGCCTCCTCTCTCACTGCTGCCCCCTGTCTCACTGCTGCCCCCCCCGTATCACTGCTGTCCTCCTGTGTCACTGCTGCCCCCCGTATCACTGCTGCCCCCCTGTCTCACTGCTGCCCCCTGTCTCACTGCTGCCCCCCTGTCTTACTGCTGCCCCCCCCGTCTCACTGCTGCCCCCCTGTGTCACTGCTGTCCCCCCCGTCTCATTGCTGCCCCCCGTCTCATTGCTGTCTCCTGTCTCACTGTTACCCCCCTGTGTCACTGCTGCCCCCCTGTCTCACCGCTGCCCCCCCGTCTCACTGTTACCCCCCTGGTGTCGCTGCTGCTCCCCATATCTCTGCTGCCCCCCTGCCTCACTGCTGCCCTCCCGTCTCACTGCTGCCCCCCGTGTCACTGCTGCCCCCCGTCTCACTGCTGCCCCCCGTCTCACTGCTGCCCCTTGTGTCACTGCTGCCCCCCATCACACTGCTGCCCCCCCGTCTCACTGATGCCCCCCCGTCTCACTGCTGCCCCCTGTCTCATTGCTGCCCCCCCGTCTCACTGATGCCCCCCCGTCTCACTGCTGCCCCCTGTCTCATTGCTGCCCCCCCGTATCACTGCTGCCCCCCCGTGTCACTGCTGTCCCCCGTGTCACTGCTGCCCCCCCGTGTCACTGCTGCCCCCCCGTGTCACTGCTGCCCCCCTGTGTCACTGCTGCCCCCCCGTCTCACTGCTGCCCCCCCGTCTCATTGCTGCCCCCTGTCTCAATGCTGCCCCCTGTCTTACTGCTGCCCCACTGCTGCCCGCCTGTGTCACCGCTGCGCCCCGGGCTCACTGCTGTCCCCTGTGTTACTGCTGCCCCCATGTGTCACTGCTACCCCCCCATGTCACTGCTGCCCCCGTCTCATTGCTGTCTCCTGTCTCACTGTTACCCCCCTGTGTCACGGCTGCCCCCTGTCTCACCGCTGCCCCCCCTTCTCACTGCTGCCCCCGTATCACTGCTGCCCACCGTGTCTCTTCTGCCCCCTGTCTCACTGCTGCCCCCCGTGTCACTGCTGCCCCCCGTCTCACTGATGTCCCCCTGTCTCACTGCTCACCCCCCGTTTCACTGCTGCCCCCTGCTTCACTGATGCCCCCCTATCTCACTGATGCCCCCCCTTTCTCACTGCTGCCCCCTGTCTCACTGCTGCCCCCCTGCCCCACTGCTGTCCCCCTGTGTCACTGCTGCCCCCGTCTCACTGTTGCCCCCCCATCTCACTGCTGCCCCCTGTGACACTGCTGCCCCCCTGTCTCACCGATGCCCCCCTTTCTCACTGCTGCCCCGTCTCACTGATGCCCCCCTTCTCACTGCTGTCCCCCTGTCTCACTGCTGCTCCCCTGTCTCACTGCTGCCTCCCCGTCTCACTGCTGCCCCCAATCTCATTGTTGCCCCCTGTCTGACTGCTGCCCCCGTGTCACTGCTGCCCCCCTGTGTCACTGCTGCCCCCTGTCTCACTGCTGCCCCCCCATGTCACTCCTGCCCCCTGTCTCACTGCTGCCCCCCGTCTCACTGCTGCCCCCTGTCTCACTGCTGCCCCCCGTCTCACTGCTGCCCCCTGTCACACTGCTGCCCCCCGTGTCACTGCTACTCCCCTGTCTCACTGCTGCCCCCCCCATGTCACTGCTGCCCCCCCTGTCTCATTGCTGCCCCCCGTCTCACTGCTGTCCCTGTCTCATTGCTTCCCCCCGTCTCACTGCTGCCCCCTGTGTCACGGCTGCCCCCGTCTCACTTCTGTCCCCTGTGTCACTGCTGCCCCCTGTCTCATTGCTGCCCCCCTGTCTCACTGCTGCCCCCAATCTCATTGCTGCCCCCTGTCTCACTGCTGCCCTCGTCTCACTGCTGCTCCCTGTCTCACTGCTGCCCCCCCAATTCACTGCTGTCCCCCTCTGTCACAGATGCCCCCCCCCCGTGTCAATGCTGCCCCCGTGTCACTGCTGTCCCCCCATGTCTCTGCAGCCCCCTGTCTCACTGCTTCCCCCTGTCTCACTGCTGCCCCCCCATCTCACTGCTGCCCCCCGTGTCACTGCTGTTCCCCCATGTCTCTGCTGCCTCCCTTTCTCACTGCTGCCCCACTGTCTCACTGATGCCCCTGTGTCACTGCAGCCCCCCATGTCACTGCTGTTCCCTCTGTCTCACTGCTGCCCTCCGTCTCACTGCTGTTCCCCCATGTCTCTGCTGCCTCCCTTTCTCACTGCTGCCCCACTGTCTCACTGATGCCCCTGTGTCACTGCAGCCCCCCGTGTCACTGCTGTTCCCTCTGTCTCACTGCTGCCCCCCGTCTCACTGCTGTTCCCCCTGTCTCACTGCTGCCCCCCCGTTTCACTGCTGTTCCCCCTGTCTCACTGCTGCTCCCTGTCTCACTGCTGCCCCCTTGACTCTCTGCTGCCCCCATGTCACTGCTGCCCCCTGTCTCATTGCTGTCCCCTGTCTCACTGCTGCCCCCACATGTCAATGCTGCCCCCCTGTCTCACTGCTGCCCCCCTGTGTCACAGATGCCCCCCCGTGTCGCTGAAGCCCCCTGTCTCACTTCTGCCCCTCTGGCTCACTGCTGTTCCCCCTGTGTCACTGCTGCCCCCGTGTCACTGCTGCCCCCCTGTCTCACTGCTGCCCCCCGTCTCACTGCTGCCCCCCGTGTCACTTCTGCCCCTCTGGCTCACTGCTGCCCCCTGTGTCACTGCTGCCCCCTGTCTCACTGCTGCCCCCTGTCTCACTGCTGCCCCCTGTGTCCCTGCTGCCCCCCCCGTGTCACTGCTGCCCCCCGTCTCACTGCTGTCCCCTGTGTCAATGCTGCCGCCTGTGTCACTGCTGCCCCCCCTGTCTCTCTGCTGCCGTCCTGTCTCACTGCTGCCCCCCCGTGTCACTGCTGTTCCCCCATGTCTCTGCTGCCCCCCTGTCTCACTGCTGCCCCCCTGTCTCACTGCTGCCCCCCGTCTCACTGCTGCCCCCCCGTCACACTGCTGCCCCCCCGTCTCACTGATGCCCCCCGTGTCACTGCTGTCCCCTGTCTCACAGCTGCCCCCATGTCACTGCTGCCCCCCCGTCTCACGGCTGCCCCCCGTGACACTGCTGTCCCCTGACTCACTGCTGCCCCACTGTCTCACTGATGCCCCTGTGCCACTGCTGCCCCCCAGTCTCACTGCTGTTCCCCCTGTCTCACTGCTGCCCCCGGTCTCACTGCTGTTCCCCCTGTGTCAATGCTGCCCCCCTGTCTCACTGCTCCCCTGTCTCTCTGCTGCCCCCCGTGTCACTGCTGCCCCCTGTGTCACTGCTGCCCCCCCCGTGTCACTGCTGCCCCCTGTCTCACTGCTGCCCCCCCAATCACTGCTGTCCCGTCTCACTGCTGCCCTCCTCGTCTCACTGCTGCCCCCCGTGTCACTGCTGCCCCCCAGTCTCACTGCTGCCCCCCGTGTCACTGCTGCCCCCCTGTCTCACTGCTGCCCCCCGTCTCTCTGCTGGCCCCCGTCTCACTGATGCCCCCCGTCTCACTGCTGTTCCCCCTGTCTCACTGCTGTCCCCTGTCTCACTGCTGCCCCCCGTGTCACTGCTGCCCCCCTGTGTCACTGCTGCCCCCTGTCTCACTGCTGCCTCCCATATCTCTGCTGCCCCCCGTGTCACTGCTGTTCCCCCAAGTCTCTGCTGCCTCCCTTTCTCACTGCTGCCCCACTGTCTCACTGATGCCCCTGTGTCACTGCTGCCCTCCGTGCCACTGCTGCCCCCCAGTCTCACTGCTGCCCCCCCGTCTCACTGCTGTTCCCCCTGTCTCACTGCTGCCTCCCGTCTCACTGCTGTTCCCCCTTTCTCACTGCTGCCCCCCCGTCACACTGATGCCTCCTGTCTCATTGCTGTCCCCTGTCTCACTGATGCCCCCCTGTGTCACTGCTGCCCCCAACTCACTGCTGCCCCCCGTGTCACTGCTGCCCCCCGTGACACTGCTGCCCCCCCCGTGTACTTGCTGTCCCCCTGTCTCACTGCTGCCCCCTGTGTCCCTGCTGCCCCCCCTGTGTCACTGCTGTCCCCCTGTGTCACTGCTGCTCCCCCCGTCTCACTGCTGCCCCCCGTGACACTACTGCCCCTCGTCTCAATTCTGCCCCCGTGTCACTGCTGCCCCCCGTCTCACTGCTGCCTCCTGTGTCACTGCTGCCCCCTGTCTCACTGCTGCCCCCTGTCTCACTGCTGCCCCCCCCGTGTCACTGCTGCCCCCCCGTGTCACTGCTGCCCCCCCCGTCTCACTGCTGCTCCCCCGTCTCACTGCTGCCCCCCGTCTCACTGCTGCACCCCCGTCTCACTGCTGCCCCCCGTCTCACTGCTGCCCCCCTGTGTCACAGATGCCCCCCCGGGTCTCTGCAGCCCCCGTCTCACTTCTGCCCTCTGTCTCACTGCTGCCCCCGTCTCACTGCTGCCCCCCCGTGTCACTGCTGCCCCCCTGTCTCACTGCTGCCCCCTGTCTCACTGCTGCCCCCCGTGTCACTGCTGCCCCCCAGTCTCATTGCTGCCCCCCGTCTCACTTATGCCCCCCTGTGTCACTGCTGTTCCCCCTGTCTCACTGCTGCCCCCCCGTCTCACTTATGCCCCCCTGTGTCACTGCTGTCCCCTGTTTCACTGCTGCTCCCACGTCTCACTGCTGCCCCCCTGTGTCACTGCTGTCCCTCGTCTCAATTCTGCCCCCTGTGTCACTGCTGCCCTCCTGTGTCACTGCTGCCCCCCTGTGTCACTGCTGCCCCCCCGTCTCACTGCTGCCCCCTGTGTCACTGCTGCCCCCTGTCTCACTGCGGCCCCCTCTCTCACTGCTGCCCCCTGTCTCACTGCTGCCCCCTGTCTCACTGCTGCCCCCCGTCTCACTGCTGCCCCCTGTGTCACTGCTGCCCCCTGTCTCACTGCTGCCCCCTGTCTCACTGATGCCCCCCGTGTCACTGCTGCTCCCCGCCTCACTGCTGCCCCCTGTCTCACTGCTGCCCCCTGTCTCACTGCTGCCCCCCTGTCTCACTGCTGCCCCCTGTCTCACTGCTGCCCCCCTGTCTCACTGATGCCCCCCGTCTCACTGCTGCCCCCTGTCTCACTGCTGCCCCCTGTCTCACTGCTGCCCCCCTGTCTCACTGCTGCCCCCAGTCTCACTGCTGCCCCCCTGTCTCACTGATGCCCCCCGTCTCACTGCTGCTCCCTGTCTCACTGATGCCCCCCCGTGTCACTGCTGCCCCCCAGTCTCACTGATGCCCCCCGTCTCACTGCTACCCCCCTGTGTCACTGATGCCCCCCCATGTCACTGCTGCCCCCCCATGTCACTGCTGCCCCGTCTCACTGCTGTCCCCCTGTCTCACTGCTGGCCCGTCTCACTGCTGTCCCCCTGTCTCACTGCTGCCCCCCGTGTCACTGCTGTCCTCCTGTGTCACTGCTGCCCCACTGTCTCACTGCTGTCCCCTGTGTTACTGCTGCCCCCATGTGTCACTGCTGTCCCCTGTCTCTCTGCTGCCCCCCCTGTCTCTCTGCTGCCCCCCCTGTCTCTCTGCTGCCCCCCCCGTCTCACTGCTTCCCCCCTATGTCACTGCTGCCCCTGTCTCATTGCTGTCTCCTGTCTCACTGATGCCCCCCCTTTCTCACTGATGCCCCCCCTTTCTCACTGCTGCCCCCCTGCCCCACTGCTTTCCCCCTGTGTCACTGCTGCCCCCCCTTGTCACTGCTGCCCCCCCCATCTCACTGCTGCCCCCTGTGACACTGCTGCCCCCCTGTTTCACCGATGCCCCCCTTTCTCACTGCTGCCCCGTCTCACTGATGTCCCCGTCTCACTGCTGCCCCCTGTGTCACTGCTGCCCCCTGTCTCACTGCTGCCCCCTGTGTCACTGCTGCCCCCTGTCTCACTGCTGCCCCCCCGTCTCACTGCTGCCCCCCCATCTCACTGCTGCCCCCCCGTCTCACTGCTTCCCCCCATGTCACTGCTGCCCCACTGTCTCACTGCTGCCCCCCCTCCCCCCGTATCACTGCTGCCCCCCATGTCACTGCTGCCCCCCGTCTCACTGCTGCCCCCCGTCTCACTGCTGCCCCCTGTCTCACTGCTGCCCCCCCGTCTCACTGCTGCCCCCCCATCTCACTGCTGCCCCCTGTGACACTGCTGCCCCCCTGTTTCACCGATGCCCCCCTTTCTCACTGCTGCCCCGTCTCACTGATGCCCCCCGTCCCACTGCTGCCCCCTGTGTCACTGCTGCCCCCTGTCTCACTGCTGCTCCCTATCTCACTGCTGCCCCCCCGTCTCACTGCTACCCCCGTCTCACTGCTGCCCCCTGTCTCACTGCTGCCCCCCCGTCTCACTGCTGCCCCCGTCTCACTTCTGCCCCCTGTCTCACTGCTGCCCCCTGTCTCACTGCTGCCCCCCGTCTTTCTGCTGCCCCCATGTCATTCTGCTGCCCCCTGTCTCACTGCTTCCCCCTGTCTCACTGCAGCCCCCCAAAGTCACTGCTGCCCTCCCCTGTCTCACTGCTGCCCCCCGTGTCACTGCTGCCCCCCCAATCACTGCCCCCCCCGTCTCACTGCTGCCCCCTGTCTGGCTGCAGCCCCCGTCTCACTGCTGCCCCCTGTCACACTGCTGCCCCCCTGTCTCACTGCTGCCCCCCGTCCCACTGCTGCCCCCTGTGTCACTGCTGCCCCCTTGTCTTTCTGCTGCCCCCATGTCATTCTGCTGCCCCCATGTCACTGCTGCCCACCCATCTCACTGCTGCCCCCCTGTGTCACTGCTGCCCTCCCCCGTGTCACTGCTGCCCCCCTGTCTCTCTGTTGTCCCTGTCTCATTGCTTCCTCCTGTCTCACAGCTGCCCCCCCGTCTCACCGCTGCCCTCCCCCGTCTCACTGCTGCCCCCCCAATCACTGCCGTCCCGTCTCACTGCTGCCCCCTGTCTCACTTCTGTCCCCTGTCTCACTGCTGCCCCCCCTGTGTCACGGCTGCCCCCTGTCTCATGGCTGCCCCCGTCTCACTGCTGCCCCCCTGTGTCACTGCTGCCCCCGTCTCATTGCTGCCCCCCTGTCTCACTGCTGCCCCCTGACTCACTGCTGCCCCCTGTGTCACCGCTGCGCCCTGTCTCACTGCTGCCTCCTGTGTCACTGCTGCCCCCTGTCTCACTGCTGTCCCCTGTCTCACTGCTGCCCCCTGTCTCACTGCTGCCTCCTGTGTCACTGCTGCCCCCTGTCTCACTGCTGTCCCCTGTCTCACTGCTGCCCCCTGTCTAACAGCTGTCCCCGATCTCACTGCTGCCCCCCCCCCGTCTCACTGCTGCCCCCTGTCTCACTGCTGCCCCCTGGCTCACTGCTGCCCCCTGTGTCACTGCTTCCCCCTGTCTCACTGCTGCCCCCTGTCTAACAGCTGTCCCCTGTCTCACTGCTGCCCCCTGTCTAACAGCTGTCCCCGATCTCACTGCTGCCCCCCCCCCGTCTCACTGCTGCCCCCTGTCTCACTGCTGTCCCCTGTCTCACTGCTGCCCCCTGTCTAACAGCTGTCCCCGATCTCACTGCTGCCCTCCCCCCCCTGTCTCACTGCTGCCCCCTGTCACACTGCAGCCCCCCGTCTCACTGCTGCCCCCCCGTCTCACTGCTGCCCCCTTGACTCTCTGCTGCCCCCATGTCACTGCTGCCCCCTGTCTCATTGCTGTCCCCTGTCTCACTGCTGCCCCCACATGTCAATGCTGCCCCCCTGTCTCACTGCTGCCCCCCTGTCTCACTGCTGCCCCCCTGTCTCACTGCTGCCCCCCGTCTCACTGCTACCCCCGCCCCCCCGTCTCACTGCTGCTCCCCCGTTTCACTGCTGCCCCTGTCTCTCTGCTGCCTCCCACATCTCTGCTGCCCCTGTCTCATTGCTGTCCCCCCGTGTCACTGCTGCCCCCCGTGTCACTGCTGTCCCCTGTTTCACTGCTGCCCCCCCCCCGTTTAACAGCTGTCCTCTGTCTCACTGCTGCCCCCCACCGTCTCACTGCTTCCCCCTGCCTCACTGCTGTTCCTCCATGTCTCTGCTGCCTCCCTTTCTCACTGCTGCCCCCCTGCACCCTGTCTCACTGATGCCACTGTGTCACTGCCTCCCCCCGTCTCACTGCTGCCCCCCCTGTGTCACTGCTTCCCTATCTCACCGCTCCCCCCTGTCTCACTGCTGCCCCACTGTCTCACTGCTGCCCCCCCTGTGTCACTGCTTCCCTATCTCACCGCTCCCCCCCTGTCTCACTGCTGCCCCCTGTCTCATTGCCGCCCCCTGTCTTACTGCTGCCCCCCCGTCTCACTGCTGCCCCCTGTCTCACTGCTGCCCCCCTGTGTCACTGCTTCCCTATCTCACCACTCCCCACTGTCTCACTGCTGCCCCCCCTGTCTCACTGCTGCCCCCCCTCTCACTGCTACCCCCCCTATGTCACTGCTGCCCCCCGTCTCATTGCTGTCTCCTGTCTCACTGTTACCCCCCTGTATCACTGCTGCCCCCCTGTCTCACCGCTGCCCCCCCCGTCTCATTCCTGCCCCCCCGTATCACTCCTGCCCCCCCGTGTCTCTGCTGCCCCCTTGTCACTGCTGCCCCCTGTGTCACTGCTGTCCCCTGTGTCACTGCTGCCCCCCTGTCTCACTGCTGTCCCCCCGTCTCACTGATGCCCCCCAGACTCACTGCTGTCCCCTGTCTCACTGCTGTCCCCTGTCTCATTGCTGTCCCCTGTCTCACTGCTGCCCCCCATGTCACTTCTGCCCCCCGTGTCACTGCTGCCCTCTGTCTCACTGCTGCCCCCTGTGTCACTCCTGCCCCCCTGTGTCACAGCTGCCCCTGTGTCACTGCTGCCCCCGACTCACTGCTGCCCCCTGTGTCACTCCTGCCCCCCGTGTCACACCTGCCCCCTGTCTCACTGCTGCCCCCCCCCCCCCCCCCCACCCCGTGTCTCGGCTGTCTCCTGTCTCACTGCTGCCCCCCGTGTCACTGTTGTCTCCCCCCATCTCACTGCTGCCCCCCGGTCTCACTGCTGCCCCCTGTCTCCCTGCTGCCCTCCTGCGTCACTGCTGCCCCCTGTCTCACTGCTGCCCCCTGTCTCTCTGCTGACCCCTGTCTCTCTGCTGCCCCCCTGTGTAACTGCTGCCCCTCCGTCTCACTGCTGCTTCCATGTGTCACTGCTGCCCCCTGTCTCTCTACTGCCCCCTGTCTTTATGCTGCCCCCCGTGTCACTGCTGCCCCCTGTCTCACTGCTACCCCCCTGTGTCACTGCTGCCCCCTGTCTCACTGCTGCCTCCTGTATGACTGCTGCCACTCTGTGGCTCTTCTGCCCCTCTCACACCTCCCCACCCCCAGCTCACTGCTGCCTCCCCTGATTCACTGCTGCCCCCGGTGTCACTGCTGTCCCCCGTGTAACTGCTGCCCCCCTGTCTCACTGCTGCCCCCTGTGTCACTGCTGCCCCCCGTGTCACTGCTGTCCCCTGTTTCACTGCTGCCCCCCCCCCCCCCGTTTAACAGCTGTCCTCTGTCTCACTGCTGCCCCCCACCGTCTCACTGCTTCCCCCTGTCTCACTGCTGTTCCCCCATGTCTCTGCTGCCTCCCTTTCTCACTGCTGCCCCCCTGCTCCCTGTCTCACTGATGCCCCTGTGTCACTGCCTCCCCCCGTCTCACTGCTGTCCCCTGAGTCACTGCTGCCCCCTGTGTCACTGCTGTCCCCTGTCTCACTGCTGCCCCCTGTCTCACTGCTGCCCCACTGTCTCACTGCTGCCCCCCCTGTGTCACTGCTGCCCCCTGTCTCATTGCCGCCCCCTGTCTTACTGCTGCCCCCCCGTCTCACTGCTGCCCCCCTGTCTCAGTGCTGCCCCACTGTCTCACTGCTGCCCCCCCTGTGTCACTGCTTCCCTATCTCACCGCTCCCCCCTGTCTTACTGCTGCCCCCCGTCTCATTGCTGTCTCCTGTCTCACTGTTACCCCCCTGTATCACTGCTGCCCCCCTGTCTCACCGCTGCCCCCCCCGTCTCATTCCTGTCCCCCCGTATCACTGCTGCCCCCTGTCTCACTGCTGCCCCCTGTGTCACTGCTGCCCCCCGTGTCACTGCTGCCCCCTGTCTCACTGCTGCCCCCGACTCACTGCTGTCCCCTGTCTCATTGCTGTCCCGTGTCTCACTGCTGCCCCCTGTGTCACTGCTGCCCCCCGTGTCAATGCTGCCCCCTGACTCACTGCTGCCCCCCGTGTCACTGCTGTCCCCTGTCTCATTGCTGTCCCCTGTCTCACTGCTGCCCCTCTGTCTCATTGCTGTCCCCTGTCTCACTGCTGCCCCTCTGTCTCACTGCTGCCCCCCATGTCACTTCTGCCCCCCGTGTCACTGCTGCCCTCTGTCTCACTGCTGCCCCCGACTCACTGCTGCCCCCCGTGTCACAGCTGCCCCGTGTCAATGCTGCCTCCTGACTCACTGCTGCCCCCCGTGTCACTGCTGTCCCCTGCCTCACTGCTGCCCCCCCCCCCCCCCCCCCACCCCGTGTCTCGGCTGTCTCCTGTCTCACTGCTGCCCCCCGTGTCACTGTTGTCTCCCCCCATCTCACTGCTGCCCCTCTGTGTCTCTGCTGTCCCCTGCCTCACTGCTGCCCCCTGTCTCCCTGCTGCCCTCCTGCGTCACTGCTGCCCCCTGTCTCACTGCTGCCCCCTGTCTCTCTGCTGACCCCTGTCTCTCTGCTGCCCCCTGTGTAACTGCTGCCCCCCCCGTCTCACTGCTCCCCCCGTCTCACTGCTGCTTCCATGTGTCACTGCTGCCCCTTGTCTCTCTAATGCCCCCTGTCTTTATGCTGCCCCCCGTGTCACTGCTGCCCCCTGTCTCACTGCTGCCCCCCGTCTCACTGCTACCCCCTGTGTCACAGCTGCCCCCCCCTGTCTCATTGCTGTCCCCTGTCTCACTGTTACCCCCCTGTGTCACTGCTGTCCCCTGTCTCACTGTTACCCCCCTGTGTCACTGCTGCCCCCTGTCTCACTGCTGCCTCCTGTATGACTGCTGCCACTCTGTGGCTCTTCTGCCCCTCTCACACCTCCCCACCCCCAGCTCACTGCTGCCTCCCCTGATTCACTGCTGCCCCCGGTGTCACTGCTGTCCCCCGTGTAACTGCTGCCCCCCTGTCTCACTGCTGCCCCCTGTGTCACTGCTGCCCCCCGTGTCACTGCTGCCCCCCTGTCTCTCTGCTGCCCCCCTGTCTCACTGCTGTCCCCTGTGTCACTGCTGCCCCCCGTGTCTCTGCTGCCCCTGTCTCACTGTTGCCCCCCCATCTCACTGCTGCCCCCTGTGTCACTGCTGCCCCCACTGTCTCACTGCTGTCCCGTGTGTCACTGCTTCCCCCATGTCACTGCTTCCCCCCATGTCACTGCTGCCCCACTGTCTCACTGCTGCCCCCCGTGTCACTGCTGCCCCCCTGTGTCTCTGCTGCCCCACTGTCTCACTACTGCCCCCATGTCACTGCTTCCCCCCATGTCACTGCTGACTCCCCGTCTCACTGCTGCCCCCCACCGTCTCACTGCTGCCCCCTGTCTCACTGCTTCCCCCATGTCTCTGCTGCCTCCCTTTCTCACTGCTGCCCCCCTGCTCCCTGTCTCACTGATGCCCCTGTGTCACTGCCTCCCCCCTTTTCACTGCTGCCCCCTGCTCCCTGTCTCACTGATGCCCCTGTGTCACTGCCTCCCCCCGTCTCACTGCTGCCCCCTGTCTCACTGATGCTCCTGTGTCACTGCCTCCCCCCGTCTCACTGCTGCCCCCTGTCTCACTGCTGCCCCACCGTCTCACTGTTGCCCCCTGCCACACTGCTGCCCCCGTCTCACTGCTGTCCCCTGTGTTACTGCTGCCCCCATGTGTCACTGCTGCCCCCCCTGTCTCACTGCTGCCCCCCTGTGTCACTGATGCCCCTCTTTCTCACTGCTACCCCTGGACTCACTGCTGCCCCCCGTCTCACTGCTGCCCCTCTGTCTCACTGCTGCCACCGTGTCACTGCTGCCCCCTGTCTCACTGCTATCCCCCCATGTCACTTCTGCCCCCCGTGTCACTGCTGCCCTCTGTCTCACTGCTGCCCCATGTGTCACTCCTGACCCCCGTGTCACAGCTGCCCCTGTGTCACTGCTGCCCCCTGACTCACTGCTGCCCCCGTATAACTGCTGCCCCCTTGTCTCTCTGCTGCCCCCATCTCACCGCTGCCCCCTGTCTCATTTTTGTCCCCTGTCTCACTGCTGTCCCCTGTGTCACTGCTACCCCCCTGTGTCACTGCTACCCCCCTGTGTCACTGCTGTTCACTGTGTCACTGCTGTCCCCTGACTCACTGCTGCCCCCGTCGCAGTGCTGACCCCCGTCTCACTGCTGTCCCCTGTCTCATTGCTGCCCCCTGTCTTACTGCTGCCCCCCCGTCTCACTGCTGCCCCCTGTCTCACTGCTGCCCCATTGTCTCACATCTGCCCCCCCTGTGTCACTGCTTCCCTATCTCACCGCTCCCCCCGTCTCGCTGTTGCCCCCTGTGTCACTGCTGTCCCCTGTCTCACTACTGTCCCCTGTCTCATTGCTGTCCCGTGTCTCACTGCTGCCCCCCTGTCTCACTGCTGTCCCCCCGTCTCACTGATGCCCCCCAGACTCACTGCTGTCCCCTGTCTCATTGCTGTCCCCTGTCTCACTGCTGCCCCTCTGTCTCACTGCTGCCCCCCATGTCACTTCTGCCCCCCGTGTCACTGCTGCCCTCTGTCTCACTGCTGCCCCCGTGTCACTCCTGCCCCCCGTGTCACTGCTGCCCCTGTGTCACTGCTGCCCCCGACTCACTGCTGTCCCCTGTCTCACTGCTGCCCCCCCCCCACCCCGTGTCTCTGCTGTCTCCTGTCTCACTGCTGCCCCCCGTGTCACTGTTGTCTCCCCCCATCTCACTGCTGCCCCTCTGTGTCTCTGCTGTCCCCTGCCTCACTGCTGCCCCCCCGGTCTCACTGCTGCCCCCTGTCTCCCTGCTGCCCTCCTGCGACACTGCTGCCCCCTGTCTCACTGCTGCCCCCTGTCTCTCTGCTGACCCCTGTCTCTCTGCTGCCCCCTGTGTAACTGCTGCCCCCCCGTCTCAATGCTCCCCCCCGTCTCACTGCTGCCCCCCTGTGTCACTGCTGCCCCCTGTCTCTCTACTGCCCCCTGTCTTTATGCTGCCCCCCGTGTCACTGCTGCCCCCCGTCTCACTGCTACCCCCTGTGTCACAGCTGCCCCCCCCCGTCTCATTGCTGTCCCCTGTCTCACTGTTACCCCCCTGTGTCACTGATGCCCCCTGTCTCACTGCTGCCTCCTGTTTCACTGCTGCCCCTCTGTGGCTCTGCTGCCCCTCTCACACCTCCCCCCCCCACCCCCAGCTCACTGCTGCCTCCCCTGATTCACTGCTGCCCCCGGTGTCCCTGCTGTCCCCCGTGTAACTGCTGTCCCCTTGTCTCTCTGCTGCCCCCTGTGTCTCTGCTGTCCCCTGTCTCACTGTTGCCCCCCCATCTCACTGCTGCCCCCCGTGTCACTGATGCCCCCCCCGTGTCATTGCTGCCTCCCTGTGTCACTGCTGCCGCCCCGTGTCACTGCTGCCCCCTGTCTCACTGTTGCCCCCCCATCTCACTGCTGCCCTCTGTGACACTGCTGCCCCCCCATCTCACTGCTGTCCCGTGTGTCACTGCTTCCCCCATGTCACTTCTGACCCCTGTCTCACTACTGCCCCCATGTCACTGCTTCCCACCATGTCACTGCTGTTCCCCCATGTCACTGCTGCCCCACTGTGTCACTGCTGCCCCACTGTGTCACTGCTGCCCCCCCGTGTCACTGCTGCCCCCCGTGTCACTGCTGCCCCCCGTCTCACTGCTGCCCCCTGTCTCACTGCTGTCCCCTGTCTCACTGCTGCCCCCTGTCTCATTGCTGCCCCCCCGTCTCACTGCTGCCCCCCGTGTCACTGCTGCCCCCCGTCTCACTGCTGCCCCTCTGTCTCACTGCTGCCCCCTGTGTCACTCCTGCCCCCCGTGTCACTGCTGCCCCCCGTGTCTCTGCCGCCCCCGTGTCACTGCTGCCCCCTGTCTCACTGCTGTTCCCCCCCCATGTCACTTCTGCCCCCTGTCTCATTGCTGCCCTCTGCTGCTGCCATCCTTCATCACTGGATGACACCTTATGGCTGGCACCGTTTGGGTTCCCACTCGGCCTGAGGGTCTGTGACACCCCCTGGCTCCCAAAGGTAATTAAGAAACACCAAACTTAAAAAAGCAAGATGAGAAAAGGAGGAAAAAGGAAGGTTAAAAGGAAAGTGGGCAGAATGGATAAGACGGTGATTATGAGGGAGAGATAGGGCGTTCATACTTAAGTTATACAGGGCACGGATGCTCCCACAGTACTCCTGCATTGGCAATTTTATTCAAGGAAAGATGGGAATGAGCTGAGATCAGCTGAAAGAATGTTTTGCTCAAATGGCAATGGGAATAGGGATGTGGACTGAGGCTGGGTGGGCTTGGGTTCACTGCAGCTTCGGACTGCAGGAAGGGACTGTTTTTTACTCATTTGAGGGATATGGGCATCACTGGCCAGGACAGTGTTTATTACCCATCCCTCGTTACTCGTGAGAAGGTGTTGGTGAGCTGCCTACATGAATGGCTGCAATCTATTTGGAGTAGAGATATCCACAATAACATGAGGGGCTTTCCAGGACTTTGACCCAGCTGCAGTGAAAGAATGACAATATATTTCCAAGTCAGGATGGTTAGTGACTTGGAGGGGAACACGCAGGGGGTGGTGTTCCCATGTATCTGCTGTCCTTCTAGATGGGAGAGATCACCAGTTTGAATATCCTGTCAAAGGAGCCTTGGTGTATTTCTTCAGTGCTTCTTGTAGTTGGGACACACTGCTGCTACTGACATGGTGGTGGATGGGATGGATGTAGAGCTGACTTTGTCAAAGTCAAGTGTTTGAATCATGCAGCATGGAAACAAACCATTTGGTCCAACCAGTCCATGCCGATAACATTCCCAAACTAAACTAGTTCCCACTTATCTGCACTTGGTCCACATCCCTCCAAACCTTTCCTATTCAATTTCTCCAAATGTTTATTAAATATTGTAACTGTACTTGCATCTGCCATTTCATTCCACACATGAATCACTCTCTGTATAAAATGTTGCCCTCATTTCCTTTTTAAATCTTTCTCCTCTCAACTTTAAAGATATGCCCCCCAGTTTTGAACTCCCCCCACCCTTTGGAAAAGACTCTTATATTCACTTTAAATGTGTTCCTCGTGATTTTATAGACGTAAACATTTTACACTCCAGTGAGAAGTCTCAATCTTTCCAATCTATTTTTATAACTCAAACCTTTCATTTTCAGCAATGTCCTGGTAAATCTTTTCTTTTTTTTATAGATATTTTATTAGAAATTTAGCATTTTTACAAGTTTGCAAAAATAAACAAAACTCTCAAGTACAAACATTGATATACAATTAAATCTTAAATATATAATAACCAAAATTTAACCAAAGAAAAATACTGAGAAAAATAAACAAAACTCAACTAACTACTAATCTAACCTACAACTAACCAGAGTGTATATTTAAGTCTCTTACATTATTCAAATAAGAGAAAGAGAAAACAAAACAGCGGATAACATAGAAATTGGGTAGTGAGATACATGCTCGGAATATGTTAACATCAAATGTAATAAAACCCATATTCGTGCGGGATTCCTCTCCCAAGGGGCCCCGGACCAGCCAGGTTCGTAATCTCAATTAAATAAAAGCCCTTGTTAGGATAGCCGAAATATCTATATTCATATAATTCAAGAAGGGCTGCCATATTTTATAAAATAATTTGGTCTTTCGGTGCACCATATTTGTAAGGAAGTCAAGGGGAATACATTCCATAATTAATCTGTGCCAATTTGAAAGACCAGGGGGACCCTCAGCCAACCAGTTTACCAAAATATTTTTCCTTGCACAGAAAGAGAGAATAGAAAATGATCTCTTCCCGTACATATCCAGGGAGGGTAAGTTCGAAAAGCCCAAAAGGAGAGATACAGGGTCCACTTTAATTTCCGTTCCTAAAATTTCTGTCAAGGCACTTGCTAGTTTAGTCCAGTATCTACGGATCTTATGACAGGTCCATAGGCAATGTACAAGAGTGCCCACCTCTATTTTACATTTGGGACACATTGGAGATGCCCCTGCCTTAAATTTTGCCAATCGATCCAGTGCTATATGGGCCCTATGAAGTATCTTCAGCTGGATAGCCTGAGTTCTGTTACAGATGGTGATTCTTCTGGCATTTTCCCAAATGTCATTCCACGTTTCTATAGAGATTTCTAGTCCCAATTCCTGATCCCATGTTTTAAGCAGATTGTCCATATCTCCCAATACTTCATCATGTAGTAAATGATAAATGGTACTGATGGAGGATACCCCCATTGGTCGTAGTACTCTACACTCTCTATCTGATTTATAAAAGTAAATCTTTTCTGTACCCTCTCCAGTTTAATAATATCCTTCCTATAACAGGGTGACCAGAACTGCAAACTGTACTCCAGAAGAGGTCTCACCAACAACCTGTACAACCATACATGACATCAACAGGTCCTGATGGGTATGTCAAGCTTCTTGAGTGTTGTTGGAGCTGCACCTATCCAGGCAAGTGGAGAGTATTCCATCATACTCCTGACATGTGCCTTGTGGATAATGGACCAGGCTTTGGGGAGTCAGGAGGTGAGTTATATGCCACTGTATTTCTAGCCTCTGTCCTGCTCTTACAGCCACTGTATTTGTATTAGATTAGATTTGATTTAGAGTCATAGAAACAGACCCTTTTGTCCAACTCATCCATGCTGACCCAGTTTCCCGAACCAAACTAATCCCATTCGCCTGCAGTTGGCCCATATCCCTCTCATTCTTTGCTATTCATTTACCTGTCCAAATGTCTTTGAAAAGTTGTAACGGTACGAACCACTTTAAGAGGGGCGTTGAGGGTATAATGTAAATACAAGTCACTGTGCCTCTAATAAGCATTAAAATATCAGCACAAGATGAAAATGAAACCAACTTAACATGTAATTATAGGCTTGTGAAAGTATCACTCCTTAACGAACTAGCCTGTTAACTGAACTCATACTAGCAATTTTACATAGGGATATCACTAATAGACAATAACATGAATTTTAATATTCTTAAATATGCAGCTAATTCTTGACAATAAATACATTTTCCACTGCAGTTTTAAATGTGTAGAGCAAATTAAATTTTTACAGATGAACCAATAATATACTGATGGGTCAGTGCAGCAAATAATGCAAGAACATGCAGCTTTTGTAAAATTCAAGATTGATTTCAAAGTGCACAAGGTACAGAATGTAATTACAGAGCAATAACATACCAACACAAGCTGAATTAGAGGGCTGTCTATGAAAATGCAATTGGTATCAGGTTAGGACTCAAGGAAATAAGACAAGTTTGAAAGTGGAGTCGCAGGTAGATAAGATAGTGATGAAGGCGTTTGGTATGCTTTCCTTTATTGGTCAGAGTATTGAGTATAGGAGTTGGGAGGTCATGTTGCGGCTGTACAGGACATTGGTTAGGCCACTGTTGGAATATTGCGTGCAAGTCTGGTCTCCTTCCTATCGGAAAGATGTTGTGAAACTTGACAGGGTTCAGAAAAGATTTAAAAGGATGTTGCCAGAGTTGGAGGATCTGAGCTACAGGGAGAGGCTGAACAGGCTGGGGCTGTTTTCCCTGGAGCGTCGGAGGCTGAGGGGTGACCTTAAAGTGGTTTATATAATGAGGGGCATGGATAGGGTAAATAGACAAAGTCTTTTTCTTGAGGTGGGGGAGTCCAGAACTAGAGGGCATAGGTTTAGGGTGAGAGGGGAAAGATAAAAATGGGACCTAAGGGGCACATTTTCATGCAGAGGGTGGTGCGCGTATGGAATGAGCTGCCAGAGGATGTGGTGGAGGCTGGTACAATTACAACATTTAAGAGGCATTTGGATGGGTATATGAATAGGAAGGGTTTGGAGGGATATGGGCTGGGTGCTGGCAGGTGGGACTAGATTGGGTTGGGATATCTGATCAGCATGGACAGATTGGACTGAAGGGTCTGTTTACATGCTGTACATCTCTATGACTGTATAACCATTAGAAGTCCTGAATAAATGACTGTGTTTGCAGAGACTGATGAACCTGGAACAGTCTCCTCAGGGAGTGTCCAAACTTGGATCAACTTCAGCTGCTTCAATGACCTTCCCTCTATCATGAAAGATTAGGAGTGGGGATATTTGCTGATGACTGTAAAGTGTTCAGCACCATTTGCAACTCATCAGATACTAAAGCAGTCCATGTGCACATGCAGAAAGATCAGAAAAGTATCCAGGCTTGGAGTGACAAGTAGCACATGTGCCAGGCAATGACCATCTCTGAATGACAGACACTAATCAATTATTCCTTAATATTGCCATTGCTCAATCCCCCACTAATCAACATCCTGGGGTTATCATTGACTGGAAACAGAACTGGACCAGCCATACAAATACCTTGGCTACAACAGCCTGTCACAGGCATGGAACCCTACAGTCAGCACCTTACTTCCTGCCTTCAAACCCTCTTCACCATCTCTAAGGCACCAGTCAGGAGTGTGATGCAATACTCACACACATTTGTCTGAATGCAACTTCAACACGAGCCAGTTGCAACATTCACTCCCTTCACCAGCTTCCATCTTCATTACAAGTTCTTTTGTCCTTTATAAAGCTCATTGATTAATAACTACCTGGATATTTGTGATCAAAGAAGCATTTGATGTTATGCAGATACTTTCAGGCCGACTGCAGAGAAACATCTGCACCAACTCCTCTTCCACCTCACTATTCCTGTTTGTCACATAAAGACAGCATACTCTCCAGTCTGTTTTAATAATCAAGCAGGTTAAAATGTAATCACGATTGCCTGACTGTCTCAAAACATAGTTTCAATCCAAGTTCTAAATTCTCTTCATTCAATCTTATAATACAAATTACTTTCTCGTCCCATTTCATCTTAGAATCCAAACAGGTCACTTGTGGTTCTACAACTTCTTGTTCTCAGGTATAGGCTTTCATAGCTTCTGTTTCTAATTGCAAAAACACTTGGAGATCATCGGAGTGGGACAGGTCAACGTAGTGTCCTAACTGAGGCACTTCTATCTTTTAGTTTGAAAGAAAAATGTTTTATTTGCAATTACAGGCAACATTTCCCAAGGCTGAGTGCTGTAGAAACCTGCAGCAAGGCAATGGTTTGTGAATGTAGGCTAGAAATTCCATGACGAAAATGTCCACTAATGAATGTCTCAAGTACTGTATATCCGTATTTCTAACTCTGCACTCCCATTGCATGCATGATATTTGCCTTTCAAAATGTTGCTCTCATAGTGTGTGTTTGATCAAAGGAAGAGGCTCATCTTCCAAATTTAATGTTGCTACTGCATTGACAACTCCTGGGGCATGTTGAGCTGCGTGATAACATGTCAGCAACATGTATCTACCTCATTTCACATTCAAAATAAATATATTTAGCAAACAATTAAGAGCAGACAGAAGCAGTGAGGGTATCATGTGCTGAAGCTCCCAATGCTATTCCTATATCTTTGTACAACAATCATAGTTCAGTTTGGAGTATCACCAAATGTTTTCCATACATTATAATGTGAATGAGGGTCAGTTAGTTCAGTGGCTGGATGGCTGGTTTGTGATGCAGAGTGACACCAACGATGCAGGTTCAATTCCGACACTGACTGAAGCTATTGCCAGTAACTCTCCTCAATGTCTCCCCTTGTCGGTGGGGCCTGGTGACCCACAGGTTAAACCCCCACTCTAATGATTGTAATGAGGTCAGTAGGTGGGGCGATGGGATACTGGCCTTGGTAGAGTTATTTCAACCCCCAACCATCTCTCTCCAATATAGTCTGGTAAGACTATGGCAACTTAACATTATACAGGGGAACCAATAAATTTGTCTTTGGATTTCCAGAAGTCATTTGACAAGATACCTCTCAAAAAGTATAGAACCCAAGAGATTGGAGGTAGTACATTGGCAGGGATAGTGAATTGGCTCACGGACAGGAAACAGTAAGTGGGAATAAGGAGTTCCAGTTCTGATTGGTGGCCACCGGGGTTCCACAGGGATCACTGTAACTCGTAAGAGGATGGATAAGAGCTTAAGGAGCAAGGTTCATAAGTTTGCGATGACACCAACATTGGTGGTGATAGTGGACAGTGAAGAAGATTATCTAAGATTACAAAGGGATCTTGATCAACTGGGCCAATGGGCTGAGGAATGGCAGATGGAGTATAGTTTGGATAAATGTGAGCTTTTGCATTTTGGTAAAACAAAAAAAGAGCAGGTCTTAAACAGTTAGTGGTAGGACTTTGGGTAATGTTGTAGAACAGAGAGAGACCTAGGAGTTCATGTACATAGTTCTTTGAAATTTGCTTCACACATTATTATCAGATGCACTGAGACACAGTGAAAAGTATTGTTTAGTGTGCTATCCAGACAAACCATTCCTCAAGGTAATTGAACAGAATGCAGAATATAGTGTTACAGCTACAGAGAAGGTCCAGAGAGAGAATCAGCTTGAATATATGAGAGGACTGTTCATAAATCTGATAACAGTGGGGAAGAAGCTGTTAAATCTGCTGGTACGTATTTTCAAACTTCTGCATCTTCTGCCCGATGGAAGAGGGTGAAAGAGAGTATAACTGGGGTGGGAGGGGTCTTTGAAGATGTTACTGCTTTCCCGAGGCAGTGGGAAGTGTAGATGGAGTCAATGGATGGAAGGCTGGTTTGTGTGATGGGCTGGGCTGTGTTCACAACTGTCTGATTTCTTCCAGTCTTGATCAGAACAGTTGCCAGACCATGCTGTGATGCATCCAGATAGGATGCTTTCCATAGTACAGCTACAATATTGAGTAAGAGTCATTGTGGACATGCTGAAGTTGCAAAGCCTTCTGAGGAAGTAGAGGTGTTGGCATGCTGCCTTGGCTGGAGCACTAACGTGGATGAACCAGGACAGGTTGTTGGTGATAATTCCTCCTGGGAACCTGAATCACAACCACCTCCACCTCAGCACCATCGATACAGACAGGATGGTGTCCTCCACTCTGCTTCCTGACCAGGTCTTTCATTTTGCTGTCATTGAGGGAGAGATTACTGTCCTTCCTGCAGTGTTTCTTGACATTGAGAACTGACCCATGGTGATGGTATTATCAGCAAACATATAAATGGTGTTTGGCTGAAATGGGCCACATCGACATGAGTGTATAACGTGTATAGAGAGGGGCTGAGTACACAGCCTTGTGGGATGCTAATGTAGAGGAAGAGTTATCACCTATCCTTACTGAGAGTTGTCTGTGGGTCAGGAAATAGAGGATCTAGTTATGCTGAGTCCAGTTGAGTTTCTGGTTAATGGTAACCCCCAGGATGTTGATAGTGGGGGATTCAGTGATGGTAACACTGAATATCAAGGTCAATGGCTAGATTCTCTCTTGTTGGTGATGTTCATGGCCTGGCATTTGTGTGGCACCAATGTCACTTGTCTGGATATTGTCCAGATCTTGTTGCATTTGGACACAGACTGTGTCAGTATCTGAGGAGTTGTGAATGGTGCTGAACATTGTGCAATCATTGGTGAACATCCTCACTTCGGACCTCAGGATGGAGGAAAAGTCATTGATGAAACAACTGGAGATTGTTGAGCCTAGGACACTACCCTGAGGAGCTCCTGCAGAGATGTCCTGGAGCTACAATAACTGACCTCCAACAATCACAACCATCTTCCTGTGTGCCAGGTATGACTCCAACCAGTGGAGACGTTGCCCCTTGATAACCATTGGTTCCAGTTTGGCTGGGGCTCTGTGATGCTGCACTCGGTCGAATGCAGCCTTGATGTCAAGGGCTGTCACTCTCCCCTCCCCTCTGGAATTCAGCTCTTTAGTCCATGTTTGAACCAAAGCTGTAATGAGGTCAGGAGCTGAGTGGCCCTGGTGGAACCCAAACTGCGCATCACTGAGCAGGTTAGTGCATCTGATAATATTGCTGAGCAGGTGCTGCTTGATTGCACTGTTGATGACACCTTCCATCACTTTACTGATGATCGAGAGTAGACTGATGGGTCAGTAATGGCTGGGTTGGATTTGACCTGAATTTTCTGTACAGGACATACCTGGGCAGTTTTCCACATTGTCGGGTAGATGCCAGTATTGTAACTGTACTGGAACAGCTTGGTTAGGGGAGTGGCAAGTTCTGGAGCACAAGTCTTCAGTACTATTGCAGGAATATTGTCAGGGCCCATTGCCTTTGCAGTCACCAGTGTCTCCAATGGGTTAGCACTGTGAGGATGCCATAACAGAGGGTTGTCACCCAATAGGACTGTGCGCCAAATATCTCCACCAGCTGCCTCATGTACAATCAATGTCTATCACTTCACTGCAGCATTGTATTGGTACCCAGTGACACTGCTTCCTACAGATCTGCCAGAGCTTGTTCTTCAAACAGAAAAGGAGTTTCAGCAGCTCTGACACCTTCAGCTCACTGAGCTTTTGTTTCAACCCAGAGAGTGGACACAGTTTTATACCAAAGGTGTGTGTGAGGCAAGGACACAACCATAGGAGATGGTTTTGGGATGAACACTCAGAGCTCCCTCAGTCACAATCAGCACATGACACTTTATTATTTTTCAATAAAGGTTTCTTGTTAGCACGTTGATGGCATTGAGCTAGCTTTCATTTTGAACCACCCTAAAACATTCTCCGTCCAAGTATCATGCCTGGCCAATCACGTGTCTGACTGTATCTCTTGAACCAGGCAATGTGTCCATGTGGATGTCTCTTTATGCACCTCATCTTCTGCAGGAGAGGACCGTGTCTGAACAGCAGAGGGGAGGTGAGGGAGATGAGCAGAGAGTGTGGAGGATGTCCAACAGTCTCCTGACAGTCTCCTGACAGTCTCCTGACAGTCTCCCTTGAACAATTGGACCCTGAACTGGCAGGAGAACAAGGGCTCGTGCTGAAGGTGAGAGCCATCATCATTGAGTGGTCCACTATTGGTCAGTTACCTCAGTGTCTGTCATGGGGAAGGTATTAGAATTGGTCATAAAGAGGTTATAATTATGCAATTTGAAAAACTCAAGGTAACCCTGTAGAGTCAGTGAGGTTTTATCAGAGGGAAACCAGGTTTAACCAATTCTTTGAAGGAGTAACAGATGTTATGGATAAAGTGGAGCCTGTACATGGATCTTGAGAAAGTATTTGACAAGGTGCCATGTAAAAAGTTATTGTACAAAGGAGGATTCTATGCCATTTGGAGTAACATTAACATTGAAGATTGGCTGCCTGGCAGAAAACAGAGGGTATGTGTAAGGAGGTCTTTTTCTGATTGGCAGGAAATAATGAGTTGAGTCCCACAAGAGCATATGCTGAGCCAGCAATGTTTTACAATTGGCTGGTGGTTAGGTTTGCAATGGAAGCCATGATTGCTTGGAAAGTGAGCTGTGAGTCAGGGTCCCCATGTGTCCAGTAAACTACTCCCGGAAGACGGGGAGATTCTATCCAATAACATCAGTCCTTCAGTGTCTGTTCCTAACAGCATTATGGACGCCCGCACTCTGTGAGCAGTTCAGATGGTCAAGAAAGCACCTCCAGCACCTCCTCGAGGATGTTAGGGATAGGGTATAAATATGGAACATTAAACATCCATAATGTGAAAATATTTATAAAAGAGCAGCCTCTCATTCTTCCAAAGTCCAATGCTTATTGGCCCAACTTGCGCAATCTTTTCTCACAAGATAAACTCCCTTCATTCTCAGAAGCAGCTAAGTAACCCTTCTCTGATTTGCCTTCACTGTAAATATGCCCCTTCTTTAAATCCAGAGGCTGGAATGTTTTCTGTAACACACTAAGTCTGCACAATCTATCAGCAAGATCTGTCACAGCCAGAACTAAACAGTGGTCCCCAGTCAGCTGTATACACTGACCAGACGGATAGTTTGCCTCCAATGGTCACCTTTAGGCTCACTTCTTATTGAAGTTAAATTTCAGTATCTGCCAGTGTGGAGTTCTGGATTACTAGGCCAGTGACATCTCCCATATGGATATGGATTAAAGAATCCCTGCTGTGTGGAAACAAGTCCACACTAACCCTCTGAAAATTAACCCACCCAGACCCATTCCCCCAACGTATTATCCTACATTTACCCCTGACTAATCCACCTAACCTACACATTCCTGAACACTATGGGCAATTTAGCATGGTCAATCCACCCTAACCTGCACATCACTGGATTGTGGGGAGAAACCAGAGCACCTGGAAGAAACCCACTCAGACACGGGGAGAATGTGCAAACTCCACACAGACAGTCACCCGAGGCTGGAATCGAAGGTGGGTCCCTGGCGCTGTGAGGCATCACTGAGCCAGGGTGCCACCCCGAGGGTGTTTCATACCCCATTATTACATTGTTTGGATAACCTTTTAAAAACCATACCTCCAGTTAACTGCAGAGTGTAAACTAATAAATAAAGAGTTAATTAACACAGCTCTGGTTACAAATTGAGCACATTGTATCCAAGTACTTGGTCAAACATGTTGGACAGGGATCCAGCAATACATAATTTCCTTATTTGAGGAAGTTTGGGATCAGCTGTCTGAACAATTTGTGAAAATTCCTTCGTGAAGAAGTAACATTTGGTTGCGAAGCTTAATGATTGAGTCAGTGCTGTGTTTCAGTTACTGGGAATGGAATGGTGTTATCGGTGTTCTATATGTAAAGATGATTTCACCCATCCCAAGAGCAGGCAGGTGGGACTAGTTTAATTTAGATTATGGTCGACATAGACTGGTTGGACCGAAGGGTCTGTTTCTGTGCTGTATGACTCTGTGACTCTATCCTGTAACCCCAGGGAAAATGATTCTTGCTGGAAAGACAGTTAGAAACTACATCTTATCAATTGTAGCTCCCACTTATTGAACTCGGTTCAATCCCTGCAAGGAGAGGAGGATTTCTGAATTTACTCTTTGTGATCTTCATCTCTCCTCTTTATTGTATTTTAATTTGTCTGCATTTTACCTTCCACCAATGTTGCAGCTTTTAACTAGTATTCCAAAAATTAAAACCAGTGCAAATTGTCTCAATTGTACATCTTCATAATGTAACAAATGTTTAGATTTTGTACCTAAAAAGTTCATCAATGTATAAGCAACAAATTCTTTTCAAGATCTTGTTAACATATTAATGAAAGTTTTTGAAGTTTTAAAAACTCAGCCCCGCATGTGCACAGAACTGGATAAACAAGCAGCTGCTGCCATTCACAAACTGCACAGTAAAAAATATCAAATAATTATGATGTGGAGATGCTAGTGTTGGACTGGGGTGTACAAAGTTAAAAATCACACAACACCAGGTTATAGTCCAAATAAACCTGTTGTACCATAACCTGGTGTTGTGTGACTTTTAACCTCAAATAGTTATGAACTCATTTTACAATAAAAGAAGTAATTGTTGAAAACTCTCGACAGATCTGACTGTGGAGAGAGAAACTAAATTAATTTCAAATCAATAACCTTTTGTCAGAACTCAAAGTTATGTGAGATGAATAATTTAAATCCAATGTAAATTCAGGAAATTACAGCAAAAGGGGAGTGAACTGTGTGAGTCAGAATTCAGGCTTTTCTTAATTCATTTCTGGTACAAACTCATATGCCATTCAGATGGCTTTTTCACCTCCTCATCCCCTGATAAGGATGTAAATACCTGACTAGTTCTACCTACTAATTTTGTTTGAATCAACAATACTCACTGGCCATTTAATTTGTTTAGCTACTTTCTCAAATAAAATGAAAAAGGCTTCTATGTCCGTCTCATCGAAGCTTGGATATATTTAAACAGATCCCCACCAGGCTTTAGCTATGACGGTTTTGCTCTTCATCACTGTCCTTGTCACCACTCCCACCTTCAACCCTAAACTCTGCCATTTTAAGACTACTTTCCTCTTTCATTGTGACTTTCTGAAGTTCAAACCCACTCTCCTCCCTTTCTTCGGCTGGGCCATCATTTCCTCTTCTGTTTGTTCTGCCGGGGTTAGTCTTTACTTCTTTTTTTCCTCTGCTTTTTATCATAATTCAAACAGTTTCATTTTGATTTCTCTTTTCTTTCTTCTTCCCTTTCTGTTGCCTCTAATTCAAGCTGCTTCATTTGCGATTGAATTTTAGCCATTTCCAATGATTCTGTTTGCATTCCTGGCCATTGTAAATGTTGAGCTATTGCCAAAATTATCTCCCCTTTACTCCCAGACATAGGGAACTCCAACTTGAACGGTTTTTGCCAATTTTAGAAGTTTTGCCTTTCTCACTTGATGTAAAACACCAAAGTGACTTCTCCCACCCCCAGGAAATTCTTCACAACTAGAATAGCCCCATGACTACACAAGACACACACTGAGTACAACACTCCAGGAAAAACACTAACAATCACCACTCACTGCCTTAAAATCCAATAATTCCAAACTCAATCTGGAACTAGAGATTTATATATCCCAACAAGAGGCCCCCAGTTTGTTATGGTCCAGACCAAACCGCGCCCTCCCCCCCTCCCCCAAGGAGATAGGCTTGACCCTAACTTTTATCTTGTTTAAAGGCAAGTGTAAGGTGCTGTGTTCCAGATGTAACCCAAATGGTTTAAGCAAAACACACTTTATTCTTATCCTCCAGTCAAAGTACAAACAAAGAGGAGCTGTTTTCCCGGGAGCATTGAAGGCTGAGGGTGACCTTATAGAAGTTTATAAAATCAGAACATCGAGCATTACAGCACAGAACAACAGCTCGATGTTGTGCTGCCCTGTGAAACCAATCTGAAGCCTATCTAACCTACTCTATTCCATTCCCATCCATATGTTTATCCAATGACCATTTAAGGTGGTATGTCTATTACTGTTGCAGGCAGTGCATTCCATGTCCCTACTACTCTCTGAGTAAAGAAATTACCTCTGAATTCTGTCCTATATCTATCACCCCTCAATTTAAAGCTATGTCACCTCATGCTAGCCATCACCATCTGAGGAAAAAGACTCTCACTGTCCATCCTATCTAAGTCTCTGATTATCTTATATGTCTCAATTAAGCCACCTCTCAACCTTCTCTCCAATGAAAACAGCTTCTAGTCCATCAGCCTTTCCTCATAAGACCTTCCTTCCATACCAGGCAACATCCTAGTAAATCTCCTCTAAACCCTTTCCAAAGCTTCCACATCCTTCCTGTAATGCGATGACCAGAACTGTACACAATACTCCAAGTGCGGTCGCACCAGAGTTTCGCACAGCTGCAGTGTGACCTCGTGGCTCTGAAACTCAATCCCTCTACCAATAAAAGCTAACACACCGTATGCCTTCTTAACAACCCTGTCAACCTGGGTGGCAACTTTCAAGGATCTATGTATGTGGACACCGAGATCTCTCTGCTTATCGACACTACCAAGAATCTTACCATTAGCCCAGTACTCTGCATTCCTGTTGCTCCTTCCAAAGTGAATCACCTTACACTAGTTCGCATTAAACTCCATTTCCACCTCTCAGCCCAGCTCTGCAGCTTATCTATGTCTCCCTGTAACCTGCAACATCCTTCATCACTATCCACAACTCCACCTTCCTCCAGGTCATTTATAAAAATGACAAACAGCAGTGGTCCCAAAGCAGATCCTCGTGGTACACCACTAGTAAATGAACTCCAGGATGAATATTTCTGATCAACCATCACCCTCTGTCTTCTTTCAGCCAGCTAATTTCTGATCCGACCGGTAAATTACCCCAATCCCATTCCTCTGTATTTTTTGCAATAGCCTACCGTGGGGAACTGATCAAATGCCTTACTGAAATCCATGTACACCACACCCACATCATAAGGGGTATGGATAGGGTAAACAGACAAGGTCTTTTACCCAAGGTGGGGAAGTCCAAAACAAGAGGGCATAGATTTAAGGTGAGATGCGAAAGATTTGAAAGGAACATAACGGGCAACTTTTTCACACAGAGTATGGAATGAGCTGCCAGAGGATGTGGTGGAGGCTGGTACAATTGCAACATTTAAAAGGCATCTGGATGGGTATAGAATAGGAAGGGTTTGGAGGGATATGGGCCAAATGCTGGCAAATGGGACTAGACTAATCTTGGATATCTGGTCAGCATGGATGAGTTGGACTGAAGGGTGTATTTCCATGCTGTATATCTCTTTGACTCTGTGACTGTAATTGGTATAACTTTAACTCTATTGGAAAACGTAACAGAATAATACATTATTTAACAACTAAACAGCAACTGTTCCAATATAGTCACACGCCATATACACAACTTTGGTAAAGGCAAAGTCAGTAAAACAGATAATCTCACACATGATTCTAGCAACAGAGAGAGAACCCCAGCTTTCAGCTATAGCAGAGAGAGACAGGGAGAGATAGAGGGAGGGAGAGAGAGAGGGAGAGAGAGGGAAAGAGAGAGAGGGAGGGAAAGAGAGAGGGAGAGTGGGGGAGAGAGAGAGAGAGAGAGAGAGATTGTCAGCTTCCACAGCTAGCTTCAAAATCTGAACAATGACTGAAAGCTCAACTAAAATCCCGGGCTGTGTGGGAGCCTCACTCCACCCATTCAGGCTCCATCTATTGTTCTAACTTTGAAAAATAAAGATCCTCACAAACTGTTCACTTTATTGGCTTGGAGAGACAGCATTTCATTGCTAACTCAAAACCTCTCTTCAAAATAAAGCAGGACAAAATACATCTCATAAAGCCATAGGACTATCACAGGAGCAGAAACATTTCTTATGGTTTGATTGGGATGAACTGTCTCTTTCTGTCCTCTGTAGCGTATAGAGGTGCTGCTGTAAAGTGAAACCTATTCAGACCAACTCATTCACCGCAGCGGGACCAAACATCAAGGCTGGGTTGTCAGACACAGCAAACACTGTACCCTCTGTCCTTGCTGCTAATTTCACTAACTGTTGGTAAGTATTTTTAATTACCCAGCCTGGACTGGTTATGACACATCTCTAGGGCAGGTGAGACTTGTAGCCTGATCTTCTGGCCCACAGGTAAGGACACTACTACTGTCCCACTGTACTACCGCATGCAGTTTCACTGAAAACAGACACCAGACTAATTCACCACCAGAGGACACTGCCTCCCAAGTGCATTGTTGTATATGTCCAGCTCAAATGACAGAAGGGTAGCTTTGTTCACACATTCCAACATTAAAATGCTGTTTTTCAGACATCGTCCTTCCCCTTTCTGTTTTCTACAGTTTCCTAATTGTTGCCTGTAGCTATGCCCAGAGCTTTCTAACTAATGAGAGGTGCTGGTTTAGATCTGTGGATATTTCAATGCTAATGGTTTGGTTTGGGTTAAAGTTGCTGTCCCCATGGACTGGACTCAGACCTGTATTGTTCTATCCTCAGGGCTCTACACTCCATGGGCTCAGGGCTGAGTGTCTGGGCTGCACTCTCGAGACTGCTCTGCTTAACTAGACTGTCCTTAACCTGGTCTGCTCCATCATCTTCACCTGATCTAGGAGTAAGTATCGTCTGACTCTCAGTATGTACGGTCAAACTCTTGCTTTATAATTTAACATCCTGCAAAGTGATTACAGCTCTCTCTGATACAACTCTTCCCCTCCTCCCTCAGAGCATGAGTGTTAATGTCAAATCGCCAGCACTCTAAACATCATCATCATTCAGATATCTATCTCCAAAATACCAACTGGAAAGGAGTAATAATCCTGTCCACTCACTGCCCATTCAATGTCGACTGACTATCCATTCAATGTCCACTCACTGTCTACCCCCATCCACTCACTGTCCAGTACTGTTCATTCGCTGTCTCCTCACTGCTCACTTTCTACCCTCTGTCCACTCACTGCCCACTCACTGCCCACTCACTGCCCAATCACTGCCCACTCACTGCCCACTCACTGCCCAATCACTGCCCAATCACTGCCCACTCACTGTCCACTCACTGCCCACTCACTGTCCACTCACTGCTTCATTGATTGTCCACTCTCTCAATGGAAGAATCCTATTTATAAAGTGATTATATTTGATTATTTTGCTTGTTGTGAATTTGTGGAAATGATGTAAGTTTCTGGCGAACATTACAAACTAAATGGCTGTGTTTACAAGTTATTGACAATAAACAGAGAGAAATTGATCTTATCTCCAAACTCAAATCAATAATTCCAGTAACCTGTTGATCCACAACCCAGGATGCTCATGATCTCCACTGGCTCCCAGTTAACCATGATTTTAAAATACTCATAAACAAAAAAAAACATAGAGCATTATAAGGCAGTACAGGCCCTTTGGCCCTCGATATTGCACTGACCTGTGAAACCAATCTGAAGCCCATCTATCCTATACGTTTCCATTTTCATCCATATGTTTATCCATAAGAACCATAAGAAATAGGAGTGGAAGTAAGGCCATTCGGCCCATCGAGTCCACTCCACCATTCAATCATGGACATATCAATGCCACTTACCCGCACTCTCCACCCCATTCCTTAATTCCTTGCGAGATCCACCCAATCTAACTCTCTGATTATCTTGTATGTCTCAATTAAATCACCTCTCAAACTTCTTCTCTCTAATGAAAACAGCCTCAAGTTCCTCAGCCTTACCTCATAAGAACTCCCTCCATACCAGGCAACATCCTAGTAAATCTCCTCTAAACCCTTTCCAAAACTTCCATATCCTTCCTATAATGTAGTGACCAGAACTGTACACAATACTCCAAGTGAGGCTGCACCAGAGTTTTGTACAGCTGCAGCATGACCTCATGGCTCCAAAACTCAATCCCTCTACCAATAAAAGCTAACACACCGTATGCCTTCTTAACAACCCTATCAACCTGGGTGGCAACATTCAGGGATCCATGTATATATGTACACAGAAATAGTTGTACATGGAAGTTGCTGGAAAAGCTCAGTAGATCTGGCAGCAGGCTTTTGGGGAGAAATCAGAATTAACGTTTCGGATCCGGTGACCTTTCCTGAGAACTGATGGTCGCTCGGGAAGTGTTTGTTTTTATGCAGAAGATAGAGTGGGGGAGGGGCCAAGGAGTAAATGACAGATTAGGATAGAGTCCAAAGAGAGAGAAAGAAAACAGTTGGACAGAGAAAGGAATGGCTAAAGATCTGGCTGGGAGGGTGAATAGCTGTTAGTGGGGACTGTTAGTGACTAACAATAGATAGACTGTGTGATAACAAGGCCTGATGTGTGGGGAAGGGGGTGAGGATGTGGGGGAGTTCAGGCCCTAAAATTATTAAACTCAGTGTTGAGTCTGGAGGGCTGCAGGGTCCCCACATGGAAAATGGGGTTCTGTTCTTCCAGCTTGCACTGAGCTTCACTGGAGCCCTGCAGCAGGGCTGAGACAGAGATGTTGGCCAGGGAACAGGGTGGTGTGTTAGACTGGCAGGCACCTGGAAGCTCAGGGTCTTTTCTGTGGACAGAATGTAGGTGTTCTGTGCAGTGGTCACCCAAGCTATGCTTTGTTTCCCCAAGGTAGAGGAGACCACATTGTGAGCAGCGAATACAGTAGACTAGATTGTGAGAAGTGCAGGTAAAGTGTTGCTTCATTTAGATGGTGTGTTTGGACCCTAGGACACTGAGAAGAGAGGGGGGGAAATGGGCAGCTACACCTTCAGTGGTTACAGGAGGAAGTGCTGTGGCACTGTGGAGGGGGGCGTTGGGAGTGAACGAAGAGTAGGCCAGGGCGTCCTGGAGATAACGGTCACTGCCAAAGGTGGACAAGGGAGGGGAGGGGGATATGTGTTCCTCAAGTTTTTTTTTCCACTTTCAGCTGACTGGACCCTAAAACTCCAAAATCCTCCCCCTAAAACCCTCCATCTTGCCTGAAGTGACTGTGATTTGACCATTTAAGGGTCTTAATTGGTGATGGGGTGAGAGGATCCCAAAAATCTACTCTCAAGAATTTAATCAATGAAATGATGAGATTGAGATATATAACTGTCAAGATTCAACTCACCTCCTCTCTTGCCATCTCCAGGGAGAGGGAGATAGAGTCATAGAGATGTAGAACACGGAGACAGACCATTTGGTCCAACTTGTCCATGCTGACCAGATATCCTAAATTAATCTAGCCCCATTTCCCAGCATTTGGCCCATATCCCAATAAACCCTTCCTCTTCATTCTGTGATGATGCTGTCAATTGAACAAGGTTATTTTGTCCTTGGGAGTTTTTTAAAGAGAGGTTGTACAGGTAGAGGTATTGAGGGATTGAGAGCGAGCCTAGTCTAACAAAGGCAGGAGAGTGGCCAGTTCTCCCAGTTTAGGTTTTTTCCAGTTTGGTTTAGTTGTGACAATCACAGGATGCTGGACTCCAGGAAAGGTTGCATGCTTCAGTGAATGTTTCCAGACTGACATTCTCTCTGAAATCTCGTTCCCTCCTGCCTGTAAGAATCTGTGTTTCAATTTACCTATTTGCTAAGGGATGTGTGTTTATGGGATGTTACTGGGTCAGAACAGTTCCTTAGATAAGTTGCTGCATCAGGTCAATTAGGTTTCCAATAGTTAAGTTATTCTAAATTCTGTTTCTCTTTTGTGTTTCAGCTGTCGTGTTAAAGTAAATGCTGTTTTGGTTAAAGTTGAGTGGTTTGACCTGCCGCATCACACACTTCACAGCTACTTTTAAAATAAGAAAATAGTTAGTGTCTAGGCTACTTTCTTAAAATATTTGGGAAGGACCATAACAACATACCCATTCAGATGCTTTTAAATGTTGTAATTGTACCAACCTCCATCACTTCCTCTGGCAGCTCATTCCATACACGCACCATCCTCTGCATAAAAAAGTTGGCCCTTAGCTCCATTTTAAAATCTTTCCCCTCTCATCTTAAACCTATGCCCTCTAGATTTGGACCCCCTACCGAGGGAAAAGACCTTGTGTATTTACCTTACCCATACCCCACATGATTTTATAAACCTCTATCAGGTCACCCCTGAGCCTCTGATGCTCCAGGGAAAAAAAGCTCTAGTCCATTCCACCTCTCCCTGTAGCTCAAACCTTCCAAACCTGGCAACATCCTTGTAAATCTTTTCAGAACCCTTTCAAGCATAAGAACATCCTTCCTATAGCAGGGAGACCAGAATTGAACACAGGATTCCAAAAGTGGCCTAATCAATATTCTATACAGCCACAACATGACCTCCTAATTCCTACACTCAATGCTCTGACCAATAAAGGAAAGCATACTAAACACCATTTTCATGATCCTATCTACCTGTGACTCCACTTTCAAGGAGCTATGAACCTGCACTCCAAGGTCCCTTCATTTGGAACCCCTCCCCAGGACCTTACCATGAAGTGTATAAATCCTGCCCTGATTTACCTTTCCAAAAACAAACACCTCACATTTATCTAAATTAAACTCCATCTGCCACTTCTCGGCCCATTGGCCAATCTGATCAAGATCCCATTGAACTCTAAGAGAACCTTCACTGTCCACCACACCACCTATTTTGGCATCATCTGCAAACTTTCTAACCAAATCTCCAATATTCACGTCTAAATTTGTGGGTGGCACGGTGGCACAGAGGTTAGCACTGCTGCTTCACAGCGCGGGAGACCCAGGTTCAATTCCCGCCTGAAGCGACTGACTGTGTGGAGTTTGCACGTTCTCCCCGTGTCTGTGTGGATTTCCTCTCGGTGCTCTGGCTTCCTCCCACAGTCCAAAGATGTGCAGGTCAGGTGAATTGGCCATGCTAAATTGCCTGTAGTGTTAGGCAATTTAGTGTTAGGTAAGGGGTAAATGTAGGGGTATGGGTGGGTTGGTGTGGACTTGTTGGGCCGAAGGGCCTGTTTCCACACTAATCTAATTTTACTGCTCTTCGGATGCTGCCTGAACTGCTGTGCTCTTCCAGCACCACTAATCCAAAATTTATATCGACGGTATCTACTGCTCTGCCTTCATCAACCTTCTTCATCGCTTCTTCAAAAAACTCAATTATGTTAATGAGATGGAGCCCACTATTTTAATACTGTATATCAGTGTTGTAACGTCATGGGTGAACGTTTTCAGTAACGTGCACATTTTGGAAGAGAATCTGCCATTTGGAGGTTGGGCCTTTTACTGTGTCAGTTCATGCAGCAGAAGCTAATTGTATCATCATTTGAAGATACAGTGCTGAGAGAACAATCTTCACTGGCATTCAGTCTTGTACATTCAAAACATGTTTAAGATAGCACAGAGCAAAAAGGAATGATTAAAAATGAAATAATTTCATTAAAACAATGTATTGAGTGAGCTCCAAGTATTGCTTGTGTCTTGCTCTGAACATATTCTTGTTTAATTAGCTGTTTATTGCTATTTGTTCGGTGATATCTGATTTCTAATTGTGGGGGTTAATTCAGGTTCAACCTATTCAAGCTGTAATTGTGAATGAGTTGAAATGTTATTTACAGTGGGACTGCGTACTTGCTTTTGTTTAAAAGAGCAAAGTGACTGAGTCACAAATCCTTCATCTCTACACTGTGATTATTCAGATCTATTCACTTTTTCTTTGGCTGTTAACTTGTTTTTCTCCCCCCACATCGATGTTTTGGTTTGTAGAGTGTTCAAAATACTCCTCTCAGTTCTGTCTCAATACTTAGCCTTGTGTCAGTAATTTGGAAAACTGCTCAAGTTCTGTTCATCTCAGCTTGGGTCCATTCTGTATTCCTGACCTGTCACCTTGCACCAAGAAACACACACACGTAGCTGTCCTCTGTTGTTTAGCCCCGTCACCCACCACCTCGGCTGTACTGATCTATTCTGCACTGGCATTGCTCCCCAGTCCAACAATTGGAATTGTTTTGGAAAACCCTGAGCAGCACAATGACACCATACTGTAAGATCAGAAAGTAATGTTACTGCAAAGGTAAACGGAGGGTGCTAAGGATTACTGCACGATCAGAAGTGACTCAGCTCCTGTTAGTCTTTCCTTCAGCTTGTCTCTTATAGATTGTCTCTGATTCCTGCAGGAGAGGGACAAGGGTGAACACAGAGAGATTGGATAGGGAAAAGCAGAAAGAGAATTGAAAATAGTGAAATGTGGCTCAGACTCAATAAATATACATCGACACTACTCTTTCATCATTTCACTGTTTTCCCAATAACTTATATCTCAGAGCTCAAATGTAACTTCCTACTGGAGCAGCATCGAGGAACACAGTCCCTAGAAGCCTGATTGATCGTCCAAAATTTCTAATCAATAGAAGAAATAATTGAGAAAGTAATCACAAACTCCAGAATTACACTTCATCTCCCTACATTTTCCTCTGATTTGCAAATGTTAAATATTTTGGTGAAGGGCCACACTTTGTGGTCCACCTTGGTCCTGCAGGAGACTTGAGTGTGAAACAGAATCCAGATCTGCAAGAAGACCCAGCTGCCCCTGGTTGCTATGTTTGTCTCTGTAAACCTAGTGATTTGGTTCCAACCTGCAGTTACTGCATTGTAGAAAATCATATTGATTAAATTATCCTTTGGAATAAACCCTCCTAGCTTTCCTTGAAGCAATTTAACAGACTTGATAAATTCCTTCATCTTTTCAAAGAGTTGTAAATGAAAAAGTTCACATTCACTTTTAACCTTACTGTCACCAGTAATGTAATGGAAATTACAGACTCACTATCTGACTCATTCTGAAAGTGATGGGTAATTCGAAGATTTTACATTAGCTCTGATCCTCTCTGTTACCTTCTCCTGTTGTACAGCTGTTTATGTGGAGAAATTAAATCAAATAGTCCCACATTCAGAACACAGACAAAGAAAAAGAAAATGCAATTTATGCCTCATTAAGGATTTCTTCAACAAAGGAAATTGTGTTGGAAAATGGGACATGGACAATGTTTGGAATGTGCTAACCTGGAATTTGTTGAGCAGTAAGATATAACAATACAAACATTAGCACTATGTTAGATGATGAAGTTTCTGTGAAAGGCAGTTAGTTGATCCATTATTCATGAAGAGACACAACAGAAATGCAACTCACAACTCCTCAAAGATTCCCAAGATGGCGGTGAAGTAGGATTCCTGACCTGGGGCTCATCCGCTCTGTCTGTTAATTTTCTTTCTTTCTCTCACTTTTTGCGCCTTTTTTTCTTCCTCTTTTTACCTCCCACCAGTGGGCGGCATCGGCAATTTCCAGTCTGAAAGCCAACACAAATCCGTAGCCTCAGTGTAGGACTGAGACTCCCGGCCTCAGTGTGGACTCAGGCTCCCAGCCTCAGTGCAGGACTGAGACTCCTGGCCTCAGTGTGGACCCAGATTCCCAGCCTCAGTGTGGGACTCAGACTCCCAGCCTCAGTATGGACTTCGTCTCCCGGCCTCAGTGTGGGACTCAGACTCACGGCCTTAGTGTGGGACTTAGACTCCCAGCCTCAGTATGGACTTCGTCTCCCGGCCTCAGTGTGGGACTTAGACTCCCAGCCTCAGTATGGACTTCGTCTCCCGGCCTCAGTGTGGGACTCAGACTCCCGGCCTCAGTGTGGACCCAGACTCCCGGCCTCAGTGTGGACTCCAACTCCCGGCCTCAGTGTGGGACTCAGTCTCCCGGCCTCTCTGTGGACCCAGACTCCCGGCCTCAGTGTGGACTCCAACTCCCAGCCTCAGTGTGGACTCAGACTCCCGGCCTCAGTGTGGACTCAGACTCCCGGCCTCAGTATGGACTTCGTCTCCCGGCCTCAGTGTGGGACTCAGACTCCCGGCCTCAGTATGGACTTCGTCTCCCGGCCTCAGTGTGGGACTCAGACTCCCGGCCTCAGTATGGACTTCGTCTCCCGGCCTCAGTGTGGGACTCAGACTCCCGGCCTCAGAGCGTACTCAGACTCCCGGCCTCAGTGTGGACTCAGACTCCCGGCCTCAGTGTGGACTCAGACTCCCGGCCTCAGTGTGGACTCCGTCTCCCATCCTCATGTGGACCCAGACTCCCGGCCTCAGTGTGGACTCAGACCCCCGGCCTCAGTGTGGACTCAGACTCCCGGCCTCAGCGTGGACTCAGACCTCCAGCCTCAGTGTTGTCTAAGACTCCTGGCCGCAGTGTGGACTCAGACTCCCGGCCTCAGTGTGGACCCAGACTCCCGGCCTCAGTGTGGACCCAGACTCCCGGCCTCAGTGTGGACCCAGACTCCCGGCCTTGAGGTTCTACCCAGCATAGTCTGGGTAGGAGGAATTATTTTCTGAACTCTTATTTCTCTATCTTTATAATTTAGTGTTGTTTTATTTCTTAATTTTTTCAAAATTTTTCCCTAAGAATTTATACTTAAGATTCTATGCCCAGGTACATTGGTACCTCAGAGGGTGCCATAATTGGCGACTCGTCAACTTTTTGCTGTACTCATGTGAGCACCTGTGACGATAAAGCTAATACTAATACTAATTCTACTCTTGCCATAAAATGTTTGAATACAACACCTGTCCAGAAATAACGATGAAATGAATGTCCAGGTCTGTTTATATGAGATATCTTCCAAGATAAGAGTTAACCAGAATATACTCCCAGCTCTTCTTCAAGTAATGCAACCCTGGATCAAGTCAATAGGTATTTACAGTACATTGCAGAACTGTTGCACTCTGTCAAAACAGCACTGACATATCGGCCTGTCATTTCCAACCTATGAGGCAGAGGTGTTCCTCCTGATCTTGGCTGCTGGTTAAATTGTATATTGAACTTGAAACCCAACTCTGTGTTGAGTGATAAGTGTTACAAGATTATATATCACATGAACCACCCCTCATTCGTCACAAGAGAAATGTATTTTTGTGTTTTGTTGAGGTTTCCAGAATTGACGCAGTGGATTCACTAAATTACTGGCAACTGGAATCAAAACAAAGAACAAAGAAAAGTACAGCTCAGGAACAGGCCCTTTCCCCTCCAAGCCTGCTCCGATCCAGATCCACTATCTAAACCTGTCGCCTATTTTCTAAGGATCTGTATCCCTTTGCTCCCTGCTCATTCATGTATCTGTCTGGATAAATCTTAAATTACACTATCATTCCCGTCTCTACCACCTCTGCTGGCAACACGTTCCAGGCACCCACCATCATCTGCGTAAAAAACTTTCCACGCATATCTCCCTTAAACTTTTCCCCTCTCACTTTGAACTCGTGACCCCTAGTAATTGAGTCCCTCACTCTGGGAAAAAGTTTCTTGCTATCCACCCTGTCTACACCTCATGATTTTGTAGGCATCAATCAGGTTCCCCCTCAACTTTCATCTTTCCAATGAAAATAATCCTAATCTACTCAATCTTTCTTCATAGCTAGCGCCCTCCATACCAGGTAACATCCTGGTGAGCCTCCTCTGCACCCTCGTCAAAGTATCCACATCCTTTGGGTAATGTGGCGACCAGAACTGTACGCAGTATTCCAAATGTGGCCAAACCAAAGTCTTATACAACTGTAACATGACCTGCCAACTCTTGTACTCAATACTCTGTCCGATGAAGGAAAGCATGCCGTATGCCTTCTTGACCACTCTACCAACCTGCCCTGCCACCTTCAGGGAACAATGGTCTGAACACCCAGATCTCTCTGTACATGAATTTTCCCCAGGACATTTCCGTTTACTGTATAGTTCACTCTTGAATCGCATCTTCCAAAATGCATCAACACACATTTGCCCGGATTGAACTCCATCTGCTATTTCTCTGCCCAACTCCCCAATCTATCGATATTCTGCTGTATTCTCTGACAGTCCCCTTCACTATCTGCTACTCCACCAATCTTAGTGTCATCTGCAAACTTGCTAATCAGACCACCTATGTCTTCCTCCAGGTCATTTATGTATATCACAAGCAACAGTGGTCCCAGCACAGATCCCTGTGGAACACCACTGGTCGCATTTTGAGAAATTCTCGCCATTTTGAGAAATTCCCTTCCACTACTACTCTCTGAATTCTTTTGTCCAGCCAGTTCCCTATCCATCTAGCTGGTACATTGTGGACATCATGTGACTTCACGTTCTCCATCAACCTACCATGCCACCTTATCAAACCCCTTCCTGAAGTCCATGTATATGACATCTACAGCCCTTCCCTCATCAGTCAACTTTGTCACTTCCTCGAAGAATTCTATTAGGTCGGTAAGACATGGCCTTCCCTGCACAACATCATGTTGCCTATCACTGATATTCCTGAAGAAGGGCTCATGCCCGAAATGTCGATTCTCCTGCTCCTTGGATGCTGCCTGACCTGCTGCGCTTTTCCAGCAACATATTTTCAGCTCTGATCTCAAGCATCTGCAGTCCTCACTTTCTCCTATCACTGCTAAGCCTATTTTCTTCCAAATGGGACTAGATCCTATCCCTCAATAACTTCTCCAGTAGCTTCTCTCCCACTGACATCAGGGTCACCGGTCTATAATTAACTGGATTATCCCTGCTACCCCTCTTAAACAAGAGGGCAACATTAGCAATGCTCCAGTCTTCCAGGACCTGACCAGTGTTCAGAAAAGCCCTTTGCACAGTCAGGCCACTACGTATTTTGTTTTTCATTGAGAATCTGTTTTCATGTCCTAAGCTGTCTCTAGGCTGAAAGAGTAACCCTGTTGGACCTGACCAAATAATTCCTTTTCCCACTGTTTTTGAATATCTTCTAGGAAGTCTGCCTCATAATGGGAGACATCTATAACAACAGAAAAATGCAATAAGTGTTTACAAAAGTTGCTGAAGAACCTTTCAAGTCAGCATTTGTGAAGGGAAAGCAGAGTTAATGTTGTGAGTTCAGACCTTGGGTCAGTGAATTTGAAATGTTAACTCTGTTTCTCTCTCCACAGGTGCTGCTAGATGTGCTGAGTTTCTCCAGCAATTTCTGCTTTTGGTTCTGACTTCCAACATCCTGATTTCCAGTTCCTTGTTTTATATCACAAATATGCAACCCCTTCGATGTAGGTAAACCATTCTATGGTGTGTCTTAGTCACATAGGGAGGGGTGTGGCCATGGTGGGGGCTTGCCAATGAAGACGAGAATTTTAAAATCAAGACAATATTGGTCTGGGAATCAGCGTTAATGAGAGCAAGCAAAGCTTTGGAAGCTTGTGGTGTTTGGAAGGTGGAAGATGGGAGCCCCAGCTGGAGAGCATTGTCAAGATTAGGGGTTACAGGGTGAGGGTTGACGGTCACAACAGCAAGTTGGTTGAGGCCAAGGTAAAGGCGGATAATTGATAGAAGTTGAAACAAGCTGCCGTGGTGATGGAGTAGGTATGTGGTTGTCAGCTCTTCTCAGGCTCAACCACAACGCCAAAGTTGGAAACAGTCTGGTTTAGCTTTGGACAGTTACCAGAGAGAGAAGTGAACCTGCTAGATAGGGAATGGAGTTTGAGATGGTGGGACTGAAAACAGTGGTTTCAGTCAGTCTTCTCAACCTTAATTTACTGAATATTTAGTTTTGTCCTGTCTGTTAGTCATGCAGCCAGATAAACCTGAGACCCTGAGAGAGGTGAGAGAGATATTGCTCATGTACAGGTGGGTGCTGTCAGAATCTATAGTGAGAACTAGGAAGGAGTCTCTGATAGTGGATCTGAGTGATACCATTAAGAGTTCTGATCTCAAAAAGACAGAAACTTCTTTGTAACCTGATGATTAATGGGGGAACATGTACAGGATGATATCAGAAATAGTGGGTCCACATATCAGGAAAGAATTGACAGCCTGGATCACTTTTCTTTGGAAAAAGAAGGCTAAGGGGAGACCTACTGGACCTTCTTAAAATAGTGAAAGGTTTTTTATTGTGTGGGTACAGAGAAAATGTTCTCTCTTGTGGGGAAGAGCATGACTAGAGGCAAGATAAAATAAACTTAATAAAACTTTTACAATAATGTAAGATAGTCACCAAGAAACCCAATAGGGAATTGAGAAGAAATTTCTTTATCTATAAATGTAGTATAAATTCATTTAAAGGAAACTAGACAAAACATTTGAGGCAGCAGGGAATAGGGGATGATGATGGTAGCTTTAGATGAGAAAAGCATGGAGCAGGTGGGAATGGAACATCAACACAGTATGGGCTGGTTGGGCTGAATGGCCTGTTTCTTTGCCACAACCCTGAGGTAATCCATTTCAGGCCCACATCCTGAGCACTGATTGTAGGGGACAGCATGTGCAGGATCGACAGCATCACAGACAGAACAAAACAACCCAGACTTCACACTACTTTGATATTTTTTGTAACTAAGATATCAAAAAAAGAATCCATATGTAAATCAAAGACTTTGTGAACATGAAATGGAGATTAAATTGTATGCAGTTGGCTGCATCATCTCTTATTGTTCAAAATCAGGAGCCATTTGCAGAGTCCACATCTTTGTGGACATTTTCTGATTTCACTTGTTTCTTTTCGAAGTGGATTTTAATAAGATTCGTAGAATTTTGCCAAGTCTGATTGAAACTGGGAGGTGAAAGAAAATATTTATATTTTGGATCAAAGCGACACATTTCAAAAGCCATGGATTAACTCTAATTGATGCCTTTGAGCTGGAGGTATCACAGTCATCACATGTTGCTATGGTTCCAAACAAACTGTGCATCTGACATCACTTTCAGAGCTAACTAAGTAGTGAGCTATTGATGTGACCTAGTTTCTGTTCTGTTTTCATATAAACAAACAGAGCTCAGAATCATTGAGTGATTCGACCTAGGTGTAAGCCATTCAAGCCGTTGTAAATATGTCCTGGCTCTTCGAAAGACAATTCAATTACAGTCCCTTTGTCCTTTAAAATTATAGTCTAACACACTCCCTGCATTCTTGAGTAAGTTAGAATAATATTAACAAAGAACTATAACTTCACTGTTCAAAATAAATTCCAGACGTTTTTGTTGGATTATGGATTGTTAGAAACAGATTGATTAAGACCTCTTTTGGAACATTCCATGGCCTCTTATCAAAGTTCCAGTTTCAAATTGTGTGTATCTCACACCCACAAGATCTGTGTACCTTCTGAACGCTCTATGGACGGTGCTGACTTCATGATGTTTAGCACCCGAATTCAGGGAGAAGGGGGAGCTAGGCTTTATAAGTTATATGTTTCAATGGAAGAAATGGATTTTCTTCCTATTCAGTTGTGAGAACAATTGGCTTTATTTTGAAGGATTTCTGGTTGACAGCTCCCTGACTGTGAATACAGTTGTGTTACACCTCTCAGAGAGTATAACATCATGCTGCATTTATGCAGAGGTGGTGGTGGTATAGCACTGTTGTAGCTAGCTCTGTAAACAGGAACCCTATACTAATGTGAATGTGTTCAAATCCTACATTGGTAGGTAGTATAATTTGATCAAAAAAGCACTCTGGTGAGGACGGTTATACATGTAGTTTACTAATGCCTTTTGCAATCCTTAATTAACTTGACCAACATGAACCTTCAGACCCATACAATGTAATTGGTCTTAAACACCTTAGGAAATGGTCATTCAGAGATTAGATTAGATTACTTACAGTGTGGAAGCAGGCCCTTCGGCCCAACAAGTCCACACCGACCCGCTGAAGTGCAACCCACCCAGACCCATTCCCCTACATTTACCTAACACTACGGGCAATTTAGCATGGCCAATTCACCTAACCTGAACATTTTTGGACTGTGGGAGGAAACCAGAGGAAACCCACACAGACACGGGGAAAATGTGCAAACTCCACTGTGAATTTCACCTTGGTTATGGAGAGAGATAGGTGCGCACAACAAGGAAGATTTTACAATTGGGGGAAGGGAAATTACGATGCTGTAAGACAGGATTTGAGGAGCATAAGTTGGGAGCATAGGCTGGCAGGGAAGGATGTGGTGGAAATGTGGAACTTTTTCAAGGAGCAGATACAACGTGTCCTTGATATGTATGTACCTATCAGGCAGGAAAGAAATGGTCGTGTGAGGGAGCCTTGGTTGACGAGGGAGGTTGAATGTCTAGTAAAGAGGAAGAAGGAGGCTTACATAAGGTTGAGGAAACAGGGTTCAGACAGAGCAGTGGAGGGATACAGGATAGCCAGAAGGGACCTGAAGAAAGGGATTAGGAGAGCTAAGAGAGGGCATGAAAAATCCTTGGCGGATAGGATCAAGGATAACCCCAAGGCATTCTATGCGTATGTGAGAAACCTGAGAATGACGAGAACGAGGGTAGGTCCGATCAAGGACAGTAGTGGGAGACTGTGTATTGAGTCGGAAGAGATAGGAGAGGTCTTGAACAAGTACTTCTCTTCAGTATTTACGAACGAGAGGGACCGTATTGTTGAAGAGGAGAGTGTGAAACGGACTGGTAAGCTAGAAGAGATACCTGTTAGGAAGGAAGATGTGTTGGACATTTTGAACAACTTGAGGATAGACAAGTCCCCCGGGCCTGACGGGATATATCCTAGGATTATGTGGGAAGCAAGAGAGGAAATTGCAGTACCGTTGGCAATGATCTTCTCGTCTTCACTGGCAACGGGGGTGGTACCAGGGGACTGGAGAGTAGCGAATGTTGTGCCCCTGTTCAAAAAAGGGAATAGGGATAACCCCGGGAATTACAGGCCAGTTAGTCTTACTTCTGTGGTAGGCAAAGTAATGGAAAGGTTACTGAGGGATAGGATTTACGAGTATCTGGAAAGACACTGCTTGATTAGGGACAGCCAGCACGGATTTGTGAAGGGTAGGTCTTGCCTTACAAGTCTTATTGAATTCTTCGAGGAGGTGACCAAGCATGTGGATGAGGGTAGAGCAGTGGATGTAGTGTACATGGATTTTAGTAAGGCATTTGATAAGGTTCTCCATGGTAGGCTTATGCGGAAAGTCAGGAGGCATGGGATAGAGGGAAATTTGGCCAATTGGATAGAAAACTGGCTAACCGGTCGAAGGCAGAGAGTGGTGGTAGATGGTAACTATTCAGCCTGGAGCCCAGTTACAAGTGGAGTTCCGCAGGGATCAGTTCTGGGTCCTCTGCTGTTTGTAATTTTTATTAATGACTTAGATGAGGGAGTCGAAGGGTGGGTCAGTAAATTTGCAGATGATATGAAGATAGGTGGAGTTGTGGACAGTGAGGAGGGCATTTGTCGTTTGCAAAGGGACTTAGATATGATGCAGAGCTGGGCTGAGGAGTGGCAGATGGAGTTCAACCCTGCCAAGTGTGAGGTTGTCCATTTTGGAAGAACAAATAAGAATGCGGAATACAGGGTTAATGGTAGGGTTCTTAGTCAGGTGGAGGAACAGAGGGATCTTGGGGTCTATGTACATAGATCTTTGAAGGTTGCCACTCAGGTGGATAGAGTTTGTAAGAAGGCCTATGGAGTATTATCGTTCATTAGCAGAGGGATTGAATTCAAGAGTCGTGAAGTGATGTTGCAGCTGTACAGGACTTTGGTTAGGCCACATTTGGAGTACTGTGTGCAGTTCTGGTCGCCTCACTTTAGGAAAGATGTGGAAGCTTTGGAGAGGGTGCAGAGAAGATTTACCAGGATGTTGCCTGGAATGGAGAGTAGGTCGTATGAGGATAGGTTGAGAGTTCTCTGCCTTTTCTCGTTGGAACGGCGAAGGATGAGCGGTGACTTGATAGAGGTTTATAAGATGATCAGAGGAATAGATAGAGTAGACAGTCAGAAACCTTTTCCCCGGGTACAACAGAGTGTTACAAGGGGACATAAATTTAAGGTGAAGGGTGGAAGGTATAGGGGAGATGTCAGGGGTGGGTTCTTTACTCAGAGAGTGGTGGGGGCATGGAATGCGCTGCCCGTGGGAGTGGTAGAGTCAGAATCATTGGCGGCCTTTAAGCGGCATTTGGATAGGTACATGGATGGGTGCTTAATCTAGGTTAGAAGTTCGGCACAACATCGTGGGCCGAAGGGCCTGTTCTGTGCTGTATTGTTCTATGTTCTATGTTCCACACAGACAGTTGCCTGAGGCGGGAATTGAACCTGGGTCTCTGGTGCTGTGAGGCAGCAGTGCTAACCACTGTGCCACCGTGCCGCCCAGATGGTGAGATGGGATGGTCACATCTCAAAGAAAAATAACTTTTAATTGACATTCTCGAGACATCATCACATCAGAGCATGTGACAACTCCACGTGGGGCAGTGCTCAGGAAATCAAGCCTCATTATTCATGAAGTCACCAGAAATGTGAGAAAATGTCCCACACAAGAGGTTAGTGAGTAAAATTAGGGCGCACGGGATTGGGGGCAAAGTACTAGATTGGATAGAGAATTGGTTGGCTAATAGGAAACAAAGGGTAGTGATTAACGGCTCCATTTCGAAATGGCAGGCAGTGACCAGTGGGGTACCGCAGGGATCCGTGCTGGGACCGCAGCTTTTTACAATATATGTAAATGATATAGAAGATGGTATCAGCAATAACATTAGCAAATTTGCTGATGACACAAAGCTAGGTGGTAGGGTGAAATGTGATGAGGATGTTAGGGGATTACAGGGTGACCTGGACAAGTTAGGTGAGTGGGCAGATGCATGGCAGATGCAGTTTAATGTGGATAAATGTCTGGTTATCCACTTTGGTGGCAAGAACAGGAAGGCAGATTACTACCTCAATGGTATCAAATTAGGTAAAGGGGCTGTTCAGAGAGATCTGGGTGTTCTTGTACACCAGTCAATGAAGGCAAGCATGCAGGTACAGCAGGTCGTGAAGAAGGCTAATAGCATGCTGGCCTTCGTAACAAGAGGGATTGAGTATAGAAGCAAAGAGGTGCTTCTGCAGCTGTACAGGGCCCTGGTGAGACCACACCTGGAGTACTGTGTACAGTTCTGGTCTCCAAATTTGAGGAAAGACATTCTGGCTATTGAGGGAGTGCAGCGTAGGTTCACGAGGTCAATTCCTGGAATGGCAGGATTGCCTTACACGGAAAGACTGAAGCGACTGGGCTTGTATACCCTTGAGTTTAGAAGACTGAGAGGGGATCTGATTGAAACGTATAGGCTTATGAAAGGATTGGACACTCTGGCAGGAGGGAACATATTTCCGTTGATGGGGGAGTGCCGAACCAGAGGACACAACTTAAAAATACGGGGTAGACCATTTAGGACAGAGATGAGGAGAAACTACTTCACACAGAGAGTGGTGGCTGTGTGGAATGCTCTGCCCCAGAGGGCAGTGGAGGCCCAGTCTCTGGATTCTTTTAAGAAAGAATTGGATAGAGCTCTTAAAGATAGTGGAGTCAAGGGGTATGGAGATAAGGCTGGAACAGGATACTAATTAGGAATGATCAGCCATGATCATATTGAATGGCGGTGCAGGCTCGAAGGGCAGAATGGCCTACTCCTGCATCTATTGTCTATTGTCTATTGTCTAAAATGCAATCAAAATATCAACTGTCCCTAATGTTCCTGACTGACAAACCCAGATCAAAAAAATAAATCTATTGGGTTTCTGTACTTTAAAAAAACCAGCTGTTTAATGTAAACAGTTTGTTTTTAACCAAAACAGAAAAGAAACACAAGTTACTAATTTATTACTGTATAATTTATTGTAACCCTGTGAAAAATGTTCCACATCCAAAGACAAATCTCAGGTAGGACAGAACATCATGAACCACAGTGAAACAAAGACATGCACGAGAATTCCTAAAAGTATGGCATTCCAACTGGAACTCTATCAACAAGCACATCGAGTGAGACTCCATCTACCACCCCCTGAGAAAAGGAACAGGAAGTGACTTCACCACAGGAAATAACATCACCACAGGAAATGACATCGCCAACCCAAAGAAACCCAAACATATAAATAGAAAGCAGGAATTTTCAGCATTGCCTTGCATGAGGCCCACCAAAGATGTTACCTCGTAGGGTAACGAAACACCTGGAAATGAACCTTCCTGCTCAGCGAGCAAACCTACATCCAAAAGTCCTGGCACTAATCCAGATTATCAGCATCGATGAGGTGTCTTCCTTCAGTTTCCTTCACATCCCTTTAGACTCTGATGGGGACACAAATAGTGGCAGGTCAGACCCTGCAGAGTTGGCGGCAGCGGCATGCATTCAGGAAGGAATCTTCAAAGTTCACCCTGGGCTCCATGAAGTGGCATCAGATTAAACATGGGCGGGGAACCTCTTGCTGATTATGACATTCCTTGGCTGATGAATTAGTACACGTCCAGGTTAAACAACATGGGGAAAATACTGAGGATGGCAAAGTTGCAAAATGTACTCTGGGAGTGGGATTTCCAATATCCACCACAAAGAGTGGCTTGGCAGCAGCACTACTGATTGGGCTAGTTGGGTCCTAAAGGGCATAGGGTCTGTGGCACGTGGTGAGGGAACCAACAATAAACCTGACCTCATCCTTACCAATCTTCCGGTTGCAGATGCATCTGTCCATGACAGTATCAGTAAGGGTGACCACCGCACAGTCCTTGTGGAAACAAAGTCCACCTTCACATTGGGAATACCTTCCACCTTGTTGTGTGGCACCATCACTGTGCTGAATGAGACAGACTTTGAATAAACCTAGCGACTCAAGTCTGGGCATCCATGAGGTGCTGTGGGCCATCAACAGCAGCAGAATGGTACTCGCACAATCTGTAACCTCATTGGCTGATATATCCCCCACTCAACCATTACCATCAAGCCAGGGGATCAGCCCTGATTCAGTGTAGAGTGCAGGAGCAGCACCAGACATACCTGAAGATGAGGTGTCAACATGGTGAAGCTACCAAACAGGACTATTTGCAGACCCAACTGCATTAGCCGCAAGTGATAGACAGAGTGAAGCAATTCCGCAACAACAGATTAGATCTAAACTCTGCTCTTCTGTCACTTCTGGTCATGAATGCTGGTGGACAATTAAACAATAGAATTAAACATAATTTAATTAGTTAGACATTCTAACAATAGTACTGAAGACTTAGACTCCAGAAATTGCCACATCCTTAGTTAAGCTGCTCCAGCACAGGTACATCAGCAGACATGCTTTGGCAATTTTCCACATTAGTGGGTAAATACCAGAGACAAAGAGTGTGGTGCTGGAAAAACACAGCCGATCAGGCAGCATCCAAGGAGCAGGAGAATCCACATTTCAAACATAAGCTCTTCATCAGGAACTGCCTGATTCCTCATTCCTGATGAAGAGTTTATGCTCGAAACATTGACTCTCCTGCTCCTTGGATGCTGCCTGACCTGCTGTGCTTTTCCAGTACCACACTTTTCGACTCTGATCTCCAGCATCTGCGTTCCTCACTTTCTCCTAGAAGTATGTCCAGGACAAACTGGCCAGCGAGGTCACAATCCTGGAATTCCCTTTCTAAGGGCATTGTGGGTCTCCCAATCACACGGACAGCAGCAGTTCAAGAAGGTAGCTCACCCACACCTTCTCAAGGGCAACGACGGGCGGCCAATAAATGGAGGGGCGCAGCCAGTGACACCTACATTCTGGGAATGAATTAAAACAAATCTCAGTCTGGTCACAAGTCATGAGATTAGAACCACATCTGAAGCAGGTGAGTAGACCACATGGGAGACATTTGAATCAGTTAAATTTGAAGAAGTTCTCAAAAGTGATCTGTTACATGTCGGTCAGACTCAGTATAAACCACTCTGGTTAGGTCACAGCTGGGGTACTGTGTACAGTTCTGGTCGCTGCGCTATGGGAAGGATGTGATCACACTGGGGGTTGGGGGGTGGTTGCAGAGGAGATTCACCAGGAGGTTGCCTGGGATGGAACATTGCAGCGATGAAGACAGGCTGGATAATCTTGGGTTGGTTTCTTTGGAGCAGAGAGGGTTATTGAGGGGGGACCTGACTGAGATGTGTAAGATTATTAGGGCTGTGGACATGGAGTATACGGGCAGCATCCGAGGAGCAGGAAAATCAACGTTTCGGGCAAATGTCCTTCATCAGGAATAGAGGCCCGATGAAGGGCTTTTGCCCGAAACGTTGATTTTCCTGTTCCTTGGATGCTGCCTGAACTGCTGTGCTTTTTCAGCATCACTCTAATCTAGAATCTGGTTTCCAGCATCTGCAGTCATTGTTTTTATCAAGCAGTATACGGAGCAGCTGATCCCCTCAGTCAAACGGTCAATAGCAAGGGTGCATAATTTTAGAGTGAAAGGCAGGAGGTTGAGAGGGAATTTGAGGAAAATCATTTCACCCAGAGGGTTTTGGTGTTCTGGAATGCATTACCTGGGAGGGTAGTTGAGGTAGGAAACCTCACAACCTTGAAAATATATTTGAACGAGCATTTGGTATGTCATAACATTCAAGGCTATGGGCCCTGTGCAGGAAAGTGGGACAAATGTAAATTGATGCATATTTTTGGTGGTACAGACTTGATGGGCTAAAGGGCCTGCTCTATAACTGTAGGTAAAAACAATGACTGCAGATGCTGAAAACCAAATACTGGATTAGTGGTGCTGGAAGAGCACAGCAGTTCAGGCAATATCCAACGAGCAGCGAAATCGACGTTTCGGGCAAAGCGAAATTCCTGATGAAGGGCTTTTGCCCGAAACGTCGATTTCGCTGCTCGTTGGATGCTGCCTGAACTGCTGTGCTCTTCCAGCACCACTAATCCAGTATAACTGTAGGATTCAAATATATGTGAGTTGCAATCAGCAACTCTAAAAGATGTGGAAATACAAGTGTCATAAAAGATTATCATCCAGAGATGGCCTGACTGTATTAATATCTTACCCAAGATTTCAATAGCTCATGATGGGTCAAAGGGTGTCTTTCCGTGCTGTAAATAGTCTGTTTTAATACTGTATATCGCTTGTTCAATCTGGACATGATACCTTGATATGATTTGGTATGATTTTGTCTCTGTATGGCCAAGATAGAGCCATGGACTAATTACACACACACGCACACACACACACACAAACATATATTTTGTGGGGTGAATTTGTACTTGCAGAGCTACATTGTACTTTGCTCAAAAACTGCATGAATCCATGTAAGATTCCGTTAACTAATTTTTTAGATTAGAATCAGTCTAAACATTATGGCACAGACAGCAGCACACAGGGGGCTAACACCTTCAACATATTATCTGCGCTGACACCAATTGTTAAAGTTCACCTGAATGTAACTTTTAAAAAAGGTTTTGTGATTTACATATGAAAGAAGAGAAGCTAACATGGTCATTCTAACATTTGAGAGACTTAACAAACAATTAAGGTATTTTTCAATGTATAATTTCAGTTACATCACACTGTAAACTTTTGCGATAAATTCTGTGTTTTACAATTGTGTACTCCACAGCCACCTGATGAAGGAGCGATGCTCCGAAAGCTAGTGCTTCCAATTAAACCTGTTGGACTATAACCTGGTGTAATGTGATTTTTAACTTTGTACACCCCAGTCCAACACCAGCATCTCCAAATCATGACTAGTACAATGTATGTTAACCATGATAGGATCAATGATCACTGAGTGTTGAGCAATCAAACAAGATTTTCAGATTGCATTGTTACATTTTCACTTCACATTGCTGGAGAAGGGATTACTTTCCCCCTCACAACACCTGCTGGAAGGCAACTGTGAAAGACCTTGACCTGGAACCAATTCCCAAGAGATAGAACATTCTTCTTCATAAAGGGAGGAGAATGAAAGAGAAGCAGGATGATGGAGCAGGTAGAGAGCTATCAAAATAGCTCACCAAGCAGAAAGTGTGAATTAGAAATACAAACACAAAGATCTGGATTTCAGTAAAAGTTTCCAGAATATTCAATATCCCAGACCATAAGAAGGTAATACCAACCATGATGCTACATCGAGAGGGATCAGAGTCCAACTTAGACCAACATACAAAATACTGTCCATACACACACACAGAGTGAGAAAGAAAACTATGAATTTTCTCAGATTGATGCTTGTTATTCAAAATCAATATTATTTTTGGCTCTATACTTGATTTTCTGAGATTTTGAGATGTTTAAAAGAAAACAGTTTTTGTAATGTTGTGTTTTCCAATGTTTCCTCAGGGCTGTTTTTCCCAAATAACTCAACTTCGGCATTCCAATCAAACTGATTTCAACAATTCACAAATATAAACCCACTTTCTTCATTGAAAGTAAGTCTATGATAGTGGACAATATGAGATGGGGAATATGCTCAGAATGTGAGATACAATATTTGCTGAAAAATGTCTCATGCAATTTATTTTCTATAAGATAGAGGAGGCAAAAGAAAGGGACACCGAAGTTATACTGCAGTTATCCAAGACCCTGGATGGACTGCACTTGGAGTAGTGTGAGCAGACCTGTTCACCATATCCCAGGAAGGATAGATCGGCCTTGAATGTAGGCTTACAAAAATAATACCTGGATTTTAGGGGTTGTGTAATGAGGAAAAATGATGTAAATAACGTGTGGTTTCTCTAAAATTTAGAAGTTTAAGGGGTGATCTGTTTGAAGTTTTCAAGATATTAAAAGACAGGGTAGATAAAGATAAACTAATTCCACAGTTTGGAGGCTCCAGAGCGAGGGGACATAGTCTAAACATTCAGGTCAGAATGTTCAGAAGAGATTTTAGGAAGCACTTCCACACACACAGGGCAGTAAGGGTTTATGCCTCTCTTCCACATACAGCAGTCAATGCTGGATCAGTTGTTAGTTTTAAATGCGATAGATACATTTTTGTTCAGCAAAGTATTAAGGGATATGGGCCAATGGTAGGTATATGAAGTTAGGCTATAGACCAACATGATCCCAGTGAATGATGGGACAGGCTCAAGGGGTTGAATGGCCTACCCCTGTTCCTATGTTCCCAATGTTGAAGAATGATAGAGAAAAGATATTCAACAGGATCATCTGATCCTGACCAATTGGATCACCAAATGGATCAGTCTTATCCCTTGCCAGAGAGAGCAAGCAAGAAATATGAATGCAATCATGAGAGATTTTTGCTTTTATTCTTTAACCTTTGATAAATCTCTTTGAAGAATTGGGTTATGAATGATTGAAAGGCACAAAAGTTATTTTAAAATCGATTGATTCTGTTGATCAGAAAGTTTTTTTCTGCTTTCAGGAAGCTATCCTCCTGTGATCTTCCTGTTTCCCTCTTGTCCTATTCTGTGCTGTTTTACTGGATAGAGTTCTGGGGAGCCCTATTATGCCCAGATAGCTGGTTCAGGTGGTCACTGCTCATGAATGAGCTTCTACAGTGAATCTCAGCAGGTGACCTGACTGTGGAGAGGAACATATCTGAACTGACTCAATGAGATATTTTGAGGTGAAGTTACTGTGAGGATGTAAAGAAATGTGGCAAGTAATGTGTACACAGTGCCAGCCTTGATGATAATAGTTGAAAGTTGGCCAATGTTCCAGTACTGGGTGGTTATTGAGCATTTCAGTACTGAGTGGACATAATGGCTGCATGGTGTGTGTGTGGTCACTAAATGAGTACCATCCTGGCTTTTCCAGTGGAAATGGCTTTTATCACAACTGATTTTTGTTCAAACAATACTTCTTCAGGAAAAAGTTGGAGCCAATTATTTAACAATTCTAGAGCTCCAACTCAAGTCCTGACCCTTGCACTTTGACCCAAAGTTGATTACGTATATTGGTTTAATGGCACAGTGGATCAATTGGACGAAGCAAAGCCAGCAAGTTCTTTTACCTATAAGAATGTTTGCCAGTTTTAATCCATCTTACGGATTAGTTTTGCTCCTGAATTTTGTCTAATTATCTCTCAATTCTATTTTCAGATGGGTTGCTGATTGAGGTGGTAGCACGTGCTGTGTAAGGCATCCATTATGTGTGAAAATGGTGGGACTGGTGATATTGGATGACCCATTCAGGTGAAAGTTCATGAATTAACTTTTTGCAAGCTAGTGATTCTATGTTGTGACTATGTTATTGCCAGTTGCTGTTGTAAATTTATTGCTTATTCATATCTTTCCACTTTCAGGAGAAAAAGATTATTCAAATTTTGTTTAATGATTTCATTGATGCTTTAGGTTTCAACTCAGGAATATTCCAGAATGATTGGAAGAAGTGTATGAGAATGTGTTCTTCCTCTCCACACTTTGCAATGCAATGTATTTGTAATGGGGCAGGTCAGAGAGGAGTGCTAGAGACGTACCTTTCCTTATTCAGCTGACTGGGCCGATTCCATGATTTTATTCTGAGTCTGGGTTTCCCTCCCAATCTAATGTCCTGCCTTCTTCTACTGAGGGAGTTAGCTTGTGTTGAATAGTGACCGGTTTCTCCTGGGGGTATGGAGGTTAGGGTTAGTGTTAAAGTTAGGTTTACAGCTAAGGTTAGGGTTACAGTTAAGGTTAGGGTTAGAGTTAGTATTAGGTTGAGGGTTAGGGTTAGCATTATGATTAGGTTTAGGATTAGTGTTAGGTTAGGATTAGGGTTAGGGTCAGAGTTACGGTTAGGGTTAGAATTAGGGTTAGTGGCAGTGTTAGGGTTAGGGTTAGGATTAGGGTTTGGTTTAGGATTAGGGTTAGGGTTTGGATTAGGGTTAGGGTGAGGATTAAGGTGAGGGTTTATGTTAGGTGTAGGGTTAGGATTACGGATTGTGTTAGGATTAAGGTGAGGATTAAGTTTTCAGTTAGTATTAAGGTTAGTGTTAGTGTTAGGGTTATGGCTAGGTTCAGTTTTAGGGTTAGGATTTGGGGTAGGTATTGGGTTAGGTTTAGGTATAGTGTTAGCTTTACGGATATGGTTAGGTTTAGGGTTAGCTTTAGGGTTATGATTAGGGTTTGAGTTAGGGTTACGTTTATGGTAAGGGTTAGGTTTAGGGTTAGGGTTAGGATTAGTATCAGGGTGAGGGTTAGGGTTAAGGTTAGGATTACGGTTAGGGTTAGGTTTAAGGTTAGGGTTTGGTTTGCAATAGGTTAGGATTCGGGTTCGGGTTAGTATTAGGTTTAAGGTTAGGGTTAGATTTAGGGTGAGGGGTAAGTTTTGGGCTCGAGTTTGGGTTAGGATTAGAATTAGGTTTAGAATGAGGTTGAGGGTTAGGTTTAGGGTTAGTGTTAAGGTCAGGGTTAAGCTGCGAGTTAGGGTTTGTGTTTGGGTTAGGGTTATGGCTAGTTTCAGTATTCGAATTAGGATTGGGGTTTGGTGTTGGGTTAGGTTTAGGGTTAAGGTTAGGTTTAGGATTGTTTTAGGGTTATTATAGGGTGATAGTTAAAGTTAGGGTTAGGATTCGTGTTAGGTTTAGAATTAGGGTTAGGATTCGGGCTAAAGTTACGTTTAGTATTAGGGTTGGGCTTCAGCTTAGTGTTAGGTTTAGGATTAGGGTTAGGTTAGGTTTAGGGTTATGGATTATGTTGATGGTTAGTATTCGTGCTAGGGTTAGTGTTAGTGTTAGCGGTAGGGTTAGGATTAGTGTTAGGGTTAGGGTTAGTGTTAGGTTTAGGGTTAAATTAGGGTTTGGTTTAGGTTTATGGTTAGCAATATGTTAGGGTTAGGATTAGGTTTCTGGTTAGTGTTAGGGTTAGGATTAGCGTGAGGTTTAGGTTTAGGTTTAGGGTTAGGGTTAGTTAGGGTTAGAGTTAATTTTAGCCTTAGGTTTCAGATTGGGTTGAATGTTACGATTAGGATTAGGATTAGGGTTACTGTTAGGGTTTTGATTAAAGTTAGATTTAGGGTGAGGATTATGTTTAGGGTTAGGGTTAGGATTAGGGTGGAAGTTAAGGTTAGGGTTAGGCTTTGGTTTTGGATTAGGTTTTGGATTATGATTAGGTTAGGATTAGGATTAAGGTTAGCATTAGGATTAGGGTTAGTGTTAGAGTAAATTTTAGGATTAGGATTAAGTTTAGGGTTCAGATTGGCTTCTGGATTTGGATTAGGGTTAGGGTTAAGGTTAGTGTTTAGGGTTGGGGTTAGGGTTAGGGTTAGGGGTTAGGGTTATGGGTTAGGGTTATGTGTTAGGGTTAGAGTTAGGGTTAGGGTTCTCTCTTTGATGTGACCTGTACAGTGAATGTGAGCATCTCTGGATTAGTGGTGCTGGAAAAACACAACAGTTCAGGCAGCATCCGAGGAGCAGTAAAATCGACGTTTTGGGCAAAAGCCCTTCATCAGGAATAATGGCAGAGCAACCTGCTCAATGCTAGGGAATTGTCAAATGATGGTAAAAACAATGACTGCAGATGCTGAAAACCAAATACTGGATTAGTGGTGCTGGAAGAGCAAAGCAGTTCAGGCAGCATCCAACGAGCAGTGAAATTTCGCTGCTCGTTGGATGCTGCCTGAACTGCTGTGCTCTTCCAGCACCACTAATCCAGTAATTGTCAAATGATGTTTGATGATGTTCCCACTCTGCACACAGTCAGCCTTCACATCTGTGCTCATTTGGGATGCCTGAGCAGAAATTTGATTCTTCTCGGCGTTTCTTCTCCAAATCTCCAAGATGCTGCTGTTTACGATTTGAAATGTTAAGGCTCCCCCCTCCTTTTATGGTGTCCAAAAGCAGGTCAATTACTTGTTGAGGGGAAGGTCTCTGCATGCCTCTTTCCGGGTTTTGGGAATTTCCAGGAGACTAACCAATGAACCAAACTGAAATTTCTTTTATTCCAGAATATGCTGCAGATACTTAGCTCTCACCAGCCCAACATATTTCATGAATATTTGAATTTAACAATAAAATATTCATAGAATCTGTTGTTCATGAAATAACAGTCAAACTGTTCAGAGACATATAACTGGCATGGATTAAATAATGTAGGAAAAGGATGAATTATAGATTTGCAGAATAAAAGTGTTCAGCCAGAAGCAGATAGCACAACAGAATCTGGATTATTCTGGCAATAATGCAACAGGATTTAACAGTCCCCCCGACCTGAACAACTCTTGTTGTTCCATAGATACAGCCCAGCTGCAGTCATGAATAGACTTACACAGACATCACGAGTGGGACACCCAATAAAACAGGTTAAGCAGAAAGCTATATTTAATCCACAAAAAGGCATTATACTGTAAAGGATAGGCGGACAGATGCCAATTCACTTGTGTCAGCGATAACGTTGATGTGAGAAAGCCGTGGTCTGACTCTAGACTGTGCATTTATTTCTGTGTGAAATCAGCTTATGAAGTTGAGGAATTTCATATAAAACGTTGTCAAGTGCAATTGGAGTGGTTTGAAGATCGAGTATACCCCAGAGCAATACTTTGACAGCGACCATCTGCATTTTCTAAACAACTGCAGCCTGTTATACAAAGGGTTCAGGAATCTGGCATTGCAATGGTGTCAAGGAACTGCACATATTGAACAGTCTGGTCAGAACAGGAACAGTCACTCGGATAAACTATATTACACTGCACCACTCTATCTGGAAAATTCAAGTAAACACATGGACATGAATATATAAAGAAGATTAATTAAGATTTTTAATGTAATTATAAGATTAGGACCTTGTCTCTGCTTGATTACTTTTTTTCTTTTATTCATTCATAGGATGAAGGTGTCACTACCTAAGCCAGCACTTATTGCCCAAGGGCAGTTAAAGGTCAACCACATCGCTATGGGTCTGGACTTATGTGTAGGCCGGACCAGGTAAGATTGGCAGTTTCCTTCCCTAAAGGACATTAATGAGCCAGGTGGGTTTTTCTTGACAATGGCTTTATGGTCATTGTTAGAGTCTTAGTTCTGGATTTTTAAAAAGTGAATTCAAATTCTGCCATGGCTGGATTCAAACCCAGGACCCTATAACATTACCTGGGTCTCTGGATTAACAGTCCAGTGGTAAAACCACTAGACCATCACCTTCCCAACAGTGGTAGTTATAATGGATAATACATAGTATTAATCTGAATCTTTTGCCATCTTCCTGAGCAGTCTGTCTTAAATCCAAGCTCATACTGTGGCATTAAGGTGGATGATGATAGATTGTCGGATTAATGGGAATGGGCTGTGATATGAATATGAAGTTGTACTGCAAGTGTCATTGGATTATGGCATGGAATCTTCATAAGAATTTGACCCCTTCTTTAACTCCATAATAAGAAGAGTATTTGCTCAGTATTAACCTTGTAGATGGTAATCAGTGAGGTTCAACGTTGACTGAGTAAACAGTAACTAGTGAGACTTCCAAAGTGGAAGATCCAGCCTGAGAAATCTCCCACACTGACTTTCAGAAACTAACAGTGAAAGTGATCTCTGCATTTCCAACAGGTGACAGCTGTGAGCATGTGTTGGTATGGAGATAATTTTGGGCATCATTTGTGTCTGAACCATCTCCTTCAGAATGCGCTCTGTTCACCCCCAGTCGGGAAAGGTTTGGAGAATGTTACCTAAAGATCACCTGTCTCTCTTTCTCCTGGCTGGCAAACCACATCCTGGGGTGGGACCACTTCATTGTCAAAGAAACAATGCAGTAAACCTTGGAATGTATATTGGAATGTTTGATCATTTGTGGATAATTTCAAGAGTGACAGTTTGGAAACAAAAATTGCAATTGTACCAAATGTATAATCATGACTTCAAACTGACATCATCTGCCACAGTGAGATCTATCTGCATCATGAAGAGCAACTGAAAGATCAAGCAAGGATCACAGCCTCGAATGGAAAGGAAAGGCTGATAGTGGCCATTGTATGCACAGAGTTAGATTTACGATTGGAAAGAGGAGCTTGGATGGCACTGTGGGTCTGAAAACCCATCTGTCCCGAATCTGAGGGTCAAACATCCAATTGTTCAGTCATAATGAAGACCCATAATGAAGCAGCAATCCATCTTGATACTGAGCAGGTGTCATCCTGAAGGACAAGAATGACACAATAGGCTACTGATTAACCCAAAGTTGCAGGGATTCAGGAGAATGACACATAAATGAGTTGAGGATTGGAAGGAAATGTAATTATGAAAGGAGTCCGGCTAGCTGGGACAGCTCAGTGTTGCAACTCTGTATCTTGTGTCTGGACAGATTATGAGCCAGTGATTCTGTTCTGAAGAAGGGTCATTGGACTTAAGACATTAAGTCTATTTCTCTCGCTCCACAGATGCTATGAGAACTGTTGAGTTTCTCCACAATTTCTGTTTTTGTATGTTTCTGAATATGCTACAGTCCTGAGGAATCAGAGGAATCCTTCTCATTGCTGGGCATCCCATCCTCACACTCTGATAGGAAGTGCTTTGTCTAATCTGTACCTGAGCTGCCAAGTGACCTGGCACCTTAGCTTCAGTAGAGAAGGCTGTGATCTCTAACTGAATGATAATCAGCTGCTGATTTCAGTGAATCCTTTCCCTGCCATGGTGGGATAGTCCCTTTGTGTTCCTGTGATTGAGGGCAGCTTACTATGCAAAGACAGAAACAGCTCTCACACCATCAGGATGGTCCGGTCAGGCTGGAGCTGTGAGGATGTTGTCGTTTGTCTCATGTTGTCTTTAAGCAACAAGTGTTAACCATTTCATGGAAATTAATATTAGTGGAAAGATTAGTATCGATGGAAGGATTAATATTGATGGAATCTCCCACCAAATTGGCAGGAATATCTTGGTAGCTGTGATTGTATGGATAGCAGACATTTCCAATCCCGAATTCTGGAGGACACTGAAGGATGTTACAGAACTCGAGCAGCTACATCTGAAACTTTGCATCTACAAATACATTCAAACCAAAATGACGCCATTTGTCACTGACGTAGACCTGGGATTGCAAGCTCACAAGGAGGTCTCTATAACTTTTAGTGTAGCCTTTCATCTGTTCACCTCTATTGCAACACCCAGAATGCAGGAGCCCCCACTGGATAATCTATGATCAACCATCAGTGGGAGTGTTCACACCACCACAACTGGAATCCTTCACCTAGGAGTTGATGAACATTGGTACATTGTGGTTGAGGGCAAAGAAATCCGATGTAGTGTTCACAGAGGTGCACTGGATCAGGGGGAGCTCTGGCTTTGAGGAACATAGTTGAAATATTGTAAGGAAGAAATATTGTCAGTCCAACACCAGCACCTCCAAATCATAATGTTCATTGAGGAATAGAGATTAATGATGTACCCAGCAACATTGCTTTCTCAGCATCTTCTGTCTCTCTGCCTTTTATGGGTGTCTGATATCTGCAAATGGCCTCACTTTACCTTTTATAATGGTAAGTAATTCAAAAGCAGTTTCAGACACTTCGGAGAGATGTACTACAGCAAGCTGCTGTTTAAAACTCATTTTGTTGCTTTGCATTCAAAATTGTTGGCCCTATCCACTTTCCCAGCTTGTTGGTTTATTGTGGGAGAAATCACGGAATTGTTACGGTGTAGAGGGAGGCCATTTGGCCCACCGTGCCTACACTAGCTCTTCAAATGAACAACATTCCCTGGTGCCAATCTCCTGCTTTCTCACCATATCCCGGCACACTATTTCTATCCAAATAATCATCCAATTGCCTCTTGAGTGCATCCACTCCACTTCCAGACAGTGCATTCCTCACCCTAACTACTTAACACGTGAAAGAGATTTTTTCTCATATTACATTGCTGCTTTTGCAAATCACTTTCAATCAGTGCCCTCTCACTCTTGTTCCTTTTACAAGCGGTGAAATGAAGCAGAATAAATTGGTTTGAAAATGTCAGTGAATAGCCTGACCTGGATAAAATCAGATTTCACGGAGCCTTCCTTTGTGATCATCATTTCCCACAATCTCTTTCCAGGGGGCACATGTCCTTTAGCTAACTCCTTTCAGTTCAGCCACAACAAAAAAGAACCTGATTTTTCTCTCAGTTTGATCTGGCACAAAACATCAGTTTCACCAATATTTGCAGAGAACTATATTATCCAGCTCTGTATTTCTAAGGTTTTCAGTAAAATGATTTGTTACGTTAATCAGAAATTGATCCTCACATGACAGTGTGGTGATCAGCTGGTGAGCTGTAATTTCTCTGGTTGTAATAAATGTAATCCAATATTGTCGGCAAGGTTTTAAATTATGTATTCTCATTGTTCGGATTATTTGTCTTTCTCTGAAGACTCCATTCAAGCAACCATTTCCTTTGAAAGGACAACATTTGTTAAAGATCGTTATTGCAGGGATTGTAATGGAATAGGAGTTCCCTGATTGGGGCTGTTAATCTGGTCCAATCAGGGAGCCCTGGCTGACAGATGTAAACAGCAGTGTCAGTTGGACAGGCCGATGGCCAGTCCATGGGAACACTGGCCAGGAGAAAGGGTCGGTCAGTACACGGGCTGTCCGGGTGCTGGAAGGCTGACCTTCCGACTGTAGGAAAGCAGGTCAGAGGTGGTTTGGTTAATATGTGGAGTGTCCAGGACCTGGGTGGTCGATGACCAGCCTGGAGGAAAGTGGGCTGCAGAGGGTCAGTCAGTACAGAGGGCGGCGGGAGATTGGAAGGCCCACAAGCAGCTCGTAGGAAAGTGGCCTGGGGTAGTCCGGTCAGTACGCAGGGCGACTGGGAGCTGGCTGGTCAGCTACCAGCCTGGAGAAAAGTGGGCCTGGGGAGGGTCAGTCATTACGCACAGTGAGCAGAGACAGGAAGGCTGACTGTCCTACAGGAAGGCGAGCCAAGAACAGTCTGATGTGTGGTGTGAACGGGTGTCAGGTGTCTTTCTTACAGCTATATTGAGTCTGTGTTCTATGCACTGTTTCTGATTTGATTGCACTGTCTTGTCTGTGTTTGTTACTGTCACCTATTTTTTGACTGAAAGTGGGATGTTAGGTTTGTCCTCATCTCCCTGAAAACTGGTTGAACAGTGGGGTTTGGGGTTTGGATTTGCTACCTTTTCCCCTGTATATAGTGGGGTTTTCTTTTAGTGAACTGCTGTTTTCTGTTTATTGTTAAATGTATTTTGTTCTGTTTAATAATTTTTTTAAAAATCAGGAGTGTCAGAGATTCAGTCTGGCAGCTGGCTCTGAGGGAGCTGGATCAGTTTCAAGGGTGAGTTGGTGACGGGATATTGGCCTCTGGTGAGTTATTTCAGCCATTACACTCAGTTCTTGTACCTCTGTTTCTTGATGGAAAAAGCTAATATCTATTCTGGCTTCCATACTGCTACTGTCTGGATCAGAAAGGATCTCCTTGTGAAACCTGAAAGGTTCAGAAAAGATTTAAAAGATGATTGCTGAGGTTTAGGAGGGTTTGAGCTACAGGGAGAGGCTGAACCGGCTGGAGTGTTGGAGGCTGAGGGTGATCATATAGAGGTTTACAAAATCATGAGGGATATGGACAGGATAAATAGCCAAGGTCCTTTTTTCCTGGGGTGGGGTAATCCAGAATTAGAGGTATGCATTTTAAGTGAGAGGGGAAAGATTTAAAAGGGACCTAAGGGGCATCTTTTTCATACAAAGAGGGGTGTGTAAGGAATGAGCATCCAGTGAAAGTGGTGGAAGCTGGTTTGTTACAACATTTAAAAGGCTTCTGGATGGGTATATGAACAGGAAGAGTTTGGAGGGATATGGGCCAAATGCTGGGAAATGGGACTGGATTAATTTAGATATCTGGTTGGCAGGGATATGTTGGACTGAAGGATTTGTTTCCATGCTGAACATCTCTATGACTCTATGACTCCTTATTTCTCAAGTAGATCTCTACTTTTTTTCTGTGGCCCTCCTGTGCCACATAGAATGTGAGAGACTCACAGACAGCAATAACTTTGGAAAACTAGAGGAAAGAAGAAGCAGTTTCTTTTCACCCAAGGGCAACCACATTGGGAGATCATTGAAAGCCACAATCCTCATACTGATTAAAACCTGATATGAAACACTTATGTAGCAGGAGAGACAAAGAGGAGATGATGGAGTACACACAGGCACAGGAGGAGGCCATTCAGCCTCTTGAGCCTCTATCGCATTCAATATGGTAAAACAGGGCAAAGTCAGCACGGTTTCATCAAAAAGAGGTCATACCTGGCAGACCTGCTAGAATTCTTTCAGGAAGTAACAAGTAGGTTAGACCAAGGAGAGCCAATGGATATTATCTATCTGGAGTTCAAGAAGGCCTTTGACAAGGTGCCGCACTGGAGGCTACTGACTAAGATAAGTGCCCATAGTGTCAGAGGCAAGGTGCCAGCATGGAGAGAAGCTTGGCTGTCTGGCAGAAAGCAGAGAGTGGGGATAGAAGGGTCCTTCCCAGGATGGCAGTCAGTGACAAGTGGTGTTCCATAAGGCTCAGTTTTGGGACCACAACGTTTCACTTTATACATTAATGATCTAGATGAAGGAACTGAGGGCATTCTGGCTCAGTTTGTGGACGGTACAAAGATGGGTGGAGGGACAGATAGCATTGAGGAGGTGAGGAGGCTGCAGAAGGATTTGGACAGGTTAGGAGAGTGAGCAGAGAAGTGGCAGATGGAGTACAACATGGGAAAGTGTGAGGTCATTCACCTTCGTAGGAAGAATAGAGGCACGGACTATTTTCTAAATGGAGAGAAAATTCCGAAATCTAAAGTGTGAAGAAACTTGGGAGTTCTAGTCCAGGATTCTCTCAAGGTAAATTTGCAGGTTGAGTCAGTAGTTAAGAAGGCAAATGCAATGATGGCATTTATTTTGAGAGGACTAGAATATTAAAGCAGGGATATACTTATGAGGCTCTATAAAGCTCTGGTTAGACCACGTTTGGACTGTTGTGCGCAGTTTTGGGCCCCATATCTCAGGAAGGATGTACTGGCCCTGGAGCGTGTGCAGGGGAGATTCACGAGAATGGAAGGTTAACATATGAGGAACATTTGAGGACTCTGGCTTGATGCTTGATGGAATTTAGAAGGATGGGGGTGGGGGGATCTAGTTGAAACATACAGAATCCTGAATGGCCTGAAAAGAGTAGGTGTTGAGAAGATGTTTCTATTGGTAGGAGAGACTAGGGCCTGAGGGCACAGCCTTAGAGTAAAGGGAAGACCTTATAGAACTGAGAGAAGGAGAAACTTCTTCAGTCAGAGAGTGGGGAACCTTTGGGATTCACTACCACAGAAGGCTGTGGAGGCCAGGTCATTGAGTGTATTTAAGACTGAGATAGGTAGGTTCTTGATTGTAAAGGGGATCAAGGATTACAGGGAGAAAGTGGGAGAATAGGGTTGAGAATAGTAGAGCAGACTCAATGGGCTGAATGGCCTAATTTCTGATCCTATATCTTATGGTCTGATGGTCTTATGATATGATCATGGCTGGTCTTATCTCAGTCTCAATTCCACTTTCCTGTCGTGGTGATGTCACTGAATTAGTAATGCTCTGGGGATGTTAGTGTTTAGTGACTACATCAGGGATATCAAGCTGATCATCGATCAGGAATGGTAACGACTCCCATTTAATCAGGTGTTACAATCAGATCAGCCATTTTCTTAGAGAATGTTGGAGCAGGCTTGAGGGGCTGAATGCCCTATCCCTTCTCCTGATTCATATCTCTGTCCAGTGGAAAGATAGATACGGTGTTCCTGTTAGGCTGACAAACCCAATCTTTGATGTGATTGTTGAGCATTATGAGCAGTTTCAACAGCATGACCTGTGTCTGCCAAAGGGCATTGGCAATTCTGTCTTGTTCTGGTGCATTTTTGAAGCAATGTCACTTCCCACAGGGAGAGTCAGATAGTTGTCATTCAGAGACAAGAGGAAACCATTCCAGGCCAGAAACTACGAGCAGAGCCAGAGATAGCCAGCTCTCACTGGGAAGAATTGAATCTGAATCACAAGCCTTATAGTTACTGAAACCTCCATGCTTAGTGTGGAACTGAGAATTACATTATCGCTACTGTGCACAAGGAGGCCATTCAGCCCATCATGCTAGTACTAGCCCTCTGAGCATTTTAACTTTGTGTCAGTCTCCTGTCTTTTTCCTGTAGACATTGTTTCCGTTGGAATAATCATACAATAGGCACTCGAACACCTCAGTTTAAGCTGCCATTTCCACTCTTCCAGACAACACATTCCACACCCTAACTACTCCTTGAGTGAAAACATTTCTTCAAGCTCACATATGCTTCTTTTGCAAATCATGATAAAACTGATCTGTCTGGTTCACAATCAGTTTATAGATGATAACTGTTTCTCTCTCTGTCCAAACCTGTTATGACTTTGAAAGCTTTTCTCAACCCTCCCTCGGCCTTTCGTTTCCAAAGAAGATGGCTTCTTCAATCTGTCCTCATAAACGGAACACTGGAACCATTCTTATAAATCCCTTCTGCACTCCCCCCATTGTGTTCATATGCTCCCTATAGTCCAGAAGTGTAAACAATACTCCCTGCCTTCATACACAACCTCCCTGCTGTTATGCCCCTGTTTATGAAGCTCAATGTATTGTATAATTTATAACAGCTCTCCCAACCTGTCCTGCTGTCTTTATCAACATATACAGACATACACCTTGGCCTCTCAGTTCCTGCTCACTCTTTAGAATAGCTCCCTTTGTTTTACACTGTCTTCCTGTGTTCATTGCACCAAAGTGCATCTCCTCACCCTTCTCTACAGTAGGTCTCATCTGTCTCCTATCCACCAATATATCAATGTCTTTTGCAGTTTCACACTGTTCTCCATGCAGTTTAAAATTCTTCTGAGCTTTGTGTCATCTGTATACTTTCAACATGAGGAAGAGCCCACAGTAAAATCCTTGCAGTGTGCAGAAATAGTATTAAAGGACTGAGATGAGAAAACATTGTTGGGAATATTTACATTAAGATTGGATAGCTTTTCAAAACAAAAACAGGACCTCAACTCAAATTTGCCTGTTCATCAATTTGTCTTCATGTGCATATTTTGCAATGTCCCTACTCACTGGTGAATGGAATTGAATTGAATTTATTGTCACGTGTACCGAGGCACAGTGAAAAGCTTTATCTTGTGAGCAATACAGGTAGATCACAGAGTTACGTAGCATAGATAGTAAATAATTGGTAAACACCAGCAAAAACAAAAACACAGGTACAGGTGAATGTTGAGAGTTTGTGAGTCCATTCAGTTTTCTAACAACAGTTGGGTAGAATTTGTTTCAAAACCAGCTGGTGTGTGTGTTCAGGCTTCTGTACCTTCTCCCCGATGGGAGAGGTTGTAGAAAAACATTGCCAGGGTGGGATGGATCTTTGAGAATGCTGGTGCCCTTTCCTTGACAATGGGCCTGGTAGATGGATTCTATAGATGGGAGGTTGGCCTTTGTGATTGTCCGGGCCGAGTTCACCACTCTCTTTAACATCTCCAATCTTGAATGGTACAGTTGCCATACCAGGTAGTGATACATCCAGACAGAATACACACAATGGCGCACCTATAACAGTTGGCAAGGGTATTCACTGTCATGCCAAATTTCCTCAGCTCCCTAAGGAAGAAGAGACATTGTTGGGTCTTGTTGGTGGTGTAGATGAATTGACATGTCAGTGTTTATCATATAACAGTGACAACGTCTTCTGAGTCCATGGTCTTCAGCAGGGGCCACAAAATCCATCCATCACTGGGCATCTATCCATGTCTTACCAAACTCCAGAATGTTTCCAATGCAGATTGAGAGTGTCCACATTCCTCCAAAGTGCCTCAAGGATGAATTATGGCACCTTTAAGAATTTCTGATCCCTGTGAAGAATTTTCAACCCTCGGCTTCCCCAGGGACTGAGGACACAGCTTCTGGAGATTGAATCAGTACATGGGTCAGCTCATGGATCAGTACATGGGTCAGATCATGGACAATACATAGGTCAGCTCATGGACAATACATGGGTCAGCTCATGGACAATACATGGGTCAGCTCATGGATCAGAACATGGGTCAGCTCATGGATCAGTACATGGGTCAGCTCATGGACAATACATGGGTCAGCTCATGGATCAAAACATGGGTCAGCTCATGGATCGGTACATGGGTCAGCTCATGGATCAGTACATGGGTCAGTTCATGGATCAGTACATGGGTCAGCTCATGGACAATACATGGGTCAGCTCATGGACAATACATGGGTCAGCTCATGGACAGTACATGGGTCAGCTCATGGACAATACATGGGTCAGCTCATGGACAGTACATGGGTCAGCTCATGGACAATACATGGGTCAGCTCATGGACAATACATGGGTCAGCTCATGGACAGTACATGGGTCAGCTCATGGACAATACATGGGTCAGCTCATGGATCAGTACATGGGTCAGCTCATGGATCAGTACATGGGTCAGCTCATGGATCAGTACATGGGTCAGCTCATGGACAATACATGGGTCAGCTCATGGACAATACATGGGTCAGCTCATGGACAATACATGGATCAGCTCATGGATCAGTACATGGGTCAGCTCATGGATCAGTACATGGGTCAGCTCATGGATCAGTACATGGGTTAGCTCATGGATCAGTACATGGGTCAGCTCATGGACAATACATGGGTCAGCTCATGGACAATACATGGATCAGCTCATGGATCAGAACATGGGTCAGCTCATGGACAATACATGGGTCAGCTCATGGGCAATACATGGGTCAGCTCATGGATCAGTACATGGGTCAGCTCATGGACAATACATGGGTCAGCTCATGGGCAATACATGGGTCTGCTCATGGATCAGTACATGGGTCAGCTCATGGATCAGAACATGGGTCAGCTCATGGATCAGTACATGGGTCAGCTCATGGACAATACATGGGTCAGCTCATGGACAATACATGGGTCAGCTCATGGATCAGAACATGGGTCAGCTCATGGACAATACATGGGTCAGCTCATGGATCAGTACATGGGTCAGCTCATGGATCAGTACATGGGTCAGCTCATGGATCAGTACATGGGTCAGCTCATGGATCAGTACATGGGTCAGCTCATGGATCAGAACATGGGTCAGCTCATGGACAGTACATGGGTCAGCTCATGGATCAGTACATGGGTCAGCTCATGGATCAGTACATGGGTCAGCTCATGGATCAGTACATGGGTCAGCTCATGGATCAGAACATGGGTCAGCTCATGGATCAGTACATGGGTCAGCTCATGGACAGTACATGGGTCAGCTCATGGACAATACATGGGTCAGCTCATGGATCAGTACGTTGGTCAGCTCATGGACAATACATAGGGGTCAGCTCATGGATCAGAACATGGGTCAGCTCATGGACAGTACATGGGTCAGCTCATGGATCAGAACATGGGTCAGCTCATGGACAATACATGGGTCAGCTCATGGATCAGTACATGGGTCAGCTCATGGACAATACATGGGTCAGCTCATGGACAATACATGGGTCAGCTCATGGATCAGTACATGGGTCAGCTCATGGACAATACATGGGTCAGCTCATGGACAATACATGGGTCAGCTCATGGATCAGTACATGGGTCAGCTCATGGACAATACATAGGGGTCAGCTCATGGATCAGAACATGGGTCAGCTCATGGACAGTACATGGGTCAGCTCATGGATGAGAACATGGGTCAGCTCATGGACAATACATGGGTCAGCTCATGGATCAGTACATGGGTCAGCTCATGGACAATACATGGGTCAGCTCATGGACAATACATGGGTCAGCTCATGGATCAGTACATGGGTCAGCTCATGGACAATACATAGGAGTCAGCTCATGGATCAGAACATGGGTCAGCTCATGGACAGTACATGGGTCAGCTCATGGATCAGTACATGGGTCAGCTCATGGACAATACATGGGTCAGCTCATGGACAATACATGGGTCAGCTCATGGATCAGTACATGGGTCAGCTCATGGACAATACATAGGGGTCAGCTCATGGATCAGAACATGGGTCAGCTCATGGACAATACATGGGTCAGCTCATGGATCAGAACATGGGTCAGCTCATGGACAATACATGGGTCAGCTCATGGATCAGTACATGGGTCAGCTCATGGACAATACATGGGTCAGCTCATGGACAATACATGGGTCAGCTCATGGACAATACATGGGTCAGCTCATGGATCAGTACATGGGTCAGCTCATGGACAATACATAGGAGTCAGCTCATGGATCAGAACATGGGTCAGCTCATGGACAGTACATGGGTCAGCTCATGGATCAGAACATGGGTCAGCTCATGGACAATACATGGGTCAGCTCATGGATCAGTACATGGGTCAGCTCATGGATCAGTTCATGGGTCAGCTCATGGACAATACATGGGTCAGCTCATGGACAATACATGGGTCAGCTCATGGATCAGTACATGGGTCAGCTCATGGACAATACATGGGTCAGCTCATGGATCAGTACATGGGTCAGCTCATGGATCAGTACATGGGTCAGCTCATGGACAATACATGGGTCAGCTCATGGACAATACATGGGTCAGCTCATGGATCAGTACATGGGTCAGCTCATGGATCAGAACATGGGTCAGCTCATGGACAATACATGGGTCAGCTCATGGACAATACATGGGTCAGCTCATGGATCAGTATATGGGTCAGCTCATGGATCAGAACATGGGTCAGCTCATGGATCAGTACATGGGTCAGCTCATGGATCAGAACATGTGTCAGCTCATGGACAATACATGGGTCAGCTCATGGATCAGAACATGGGTCAGCTCATGGATCAGTACATGGGTCAGCTCATGGATCAGAACATGGGTCAGCTCATGGATCAGAACATGGGTCAGCTCATGGATCAGTACATGGGTCAGCTCATGGATCAGAACATGGGCCAGCTCATGGATCAGAACATGGGCCAGCTCATGGATCAGTACATGGGTCAGCTCATGGACAATACATGGGTCAGCTCATGGACAGTACATGGGTCAGCTCATGGATCAGTACATGGGTCAGCTCATGGATAGTACATGGGTCAGCTCATGGATCAGAACATGGGCCAGCTCATGGATCAGAACATGGGTCAGCTCATGGACAATACATGGGTCAGCTCATGGATCAGTACATGGGTCAGCTCATGGATCAGTACATGGGTCAGCTCATGGATCAGTTCATGGGTCAGCTCATGGATCAGAACATGGGCCAGCTCATGGATCAGAACATGGGTCAGCTCATGGACAATACATGGGTCAGCTCATGGATCAGTACATGGGTCAGCTCATGGATCAGTACATGGGTCAGCTCATGGACAATACATAGGAGTCAGCTCATGGATCAGAACATGGGTCAGCTCATGGACAGTACATGGGTCAGCTCATGGATCAGAACATGGGTCAGCTCATGGACAATACATGGGTCAGCTCATGGATCAGTACATGGGTCAGCTCATGGATCAGTTCATGGGTCAGCTCATGGACAATACATGGGTCAGCTCATGGACAATACATGGGTCAGCTCATGGATCAGTACATGGGTCAGCTCATGGACAATACATGGGTCAGCTCATGGACAGTACATGGGTCAGCTCATGGATCAGTACATGGGTCAGCTCATGGACAATACATGGGTCAGCTCATGGATCAGTACATGGGTCAGCTCATGGATCAGTACATGGGTCAGCTCATGGACAATACATGGGTCAGCTCATGGATTAGAACATGGGTCAGCTCATGGATCAGTTCATGGGTCAGCTCATGGACAATACATGGGTCAGCTCATGGACAATACATGGGTCAGCTCATGGATCAGTACATGGGTCAGCTCATGGACAATACATGGGTCAGCTCATGGACAATACATGGGTCAGCTCATGGATCAGTACATGGGTCAGCTCATGGACAATACATAGGAGTCAGCTCATGGATCAGAACATGGGTCAGCTCATGGACAGTACATGGGTCAGCTCATGGATCAGAACATGGGTCAGCTCATGGACAATACATGGGTCAGCTCATGGATGAGTACATGGGTCAGCTCATGGATCAGTTCATGGGTCAGCTCATGGACAATACATGGGTCAGCTCATGGACAATACATGGGTCAGCTCATGGATCAGTACATGGGTCAGCTCATGGACAATACATGGGTCAGCTCATGGACAATACATGGGTCAGCTCATGGATCTGTACATGGGTCAGATCATGGACAATACATAGTGGTCAGCTCATGGATCAGAACATGGGTCAGCTCATGGACAGTACATGGGTCAGCTCATGGATCAGAACATGGGTCAGCTCATGGACAATACATGGGTCAGCTCATGGATCAGTACATGGGTCAGCTCATGGACAATACATGGGTCAGCTCATGGACAATACATGGGTCAGCTCATGGACAGTACATGGGTCAGCTCATGGATCAGAACATGGGTCAGCTCATGGACAGTACATGGGTCAGCTCATGGATCAGTACATGGGTCAGCTCATGGACAATACATGGGTCAGCTCATGGATCAGTACATGGGTCAGCTCATGGACAATACATGGGTCAGCTCATGGATCAGAACATGGGTCAGCTCATGGACAGTACATGGGTCAGCTCATGGATCAGAACATGGGTCAGCTCATGGATCAGTACATGGGTCAGCTCATGGATCAGAACATGGGTCAGCTCATGGATCAGTACATGGGTCAGCTCATGGATCAGTACATGGGTCAGCTCATGGATCAGAACATGGGCCAGCTCATGGATCAGAACATGGGCCAGCTCATGGATCAGAACATGGGTCAGCTCATGGATCAGTACATGGGTCAGCTCATGGATCAGTACATGGGTCAGCTCATGGATCAGAACATGGGCCAGCTCATGGATCAGAACATGGGCCAGCTCATGGATCAGTACATGGGTCAGCTCATGGACAATACATGGGTCAGCTCATGGACAGTACATGGGTCAGCTCATGGATCAGTACATGGGTCAGCTCATGGATAGTACATGGGTCAGCTCATGGATCAGAACATGGGCCAGCTCATGGATCAGAACATGGGTCAGCTCATGGACAATGCATGGGTCAGCTCATGGATCAGTACATGGGTCAGCTCATGGATCAGTACATGGGTCAGCTCATGGATCAGTTCATGGGTCAGCTCATGGATCAGAACATGGGCCAGCTCATGGATCAGAACATGGGTCAGCTCATGGACAATACATGGGTCAGCTCATGGATCAGTACATGGGTCAGCTCATGGATCAGTACATGGGTCAGCTCATGGACAATACATGGGTCAGCTCATGGATCAGTACATGGGTCAGCTCATGGATCAGTACATGGGTCAGCTCATGGACAATACATGGGTCAGCTCATGGATTAGAACATGGGTCAGCTCATGGATCAGTTCATGGGTCAGCTCATGGACAATACATGGGTCAGCTCATGGACAATACATGGGTCAGCTCATGGATCAGTACATGGGTCAGCTCATGGACATTACATGGGTCAGCTCATGGACAATACATGGGTCAGCTCATGGATCAGTACATGGGTCAGCTCATGGACAATACATAGGAGTCAGCTGATGGATCAGAACATGGGTCAGCTCATGGACAGTACATGGGTCAGCTCATGGATCAGAACATGGGTCAGCTCATGGACAATACATGGGTCAGCTCATGGATGAGTACATGGGTCAGCTCATGGATCAGTTCATGGGTCAGCTCATGGACAATACATGGGTCAGCTCATGGACAATACATGGGTCAGCTCATGGATCAGTACATGGGTCAGCTCATGGACAATACATGGGTCAGCTCATGGACAATACATGGGTCAGCTCATGGATCTGTACATGGGTCAGATCATGGACAATACATAGTGGTCAGCTCATGGATCAGAACATGGGTCAGCTCATGGACAGTACATGGGTCAGCTCATGGATCAGAACATGGGTCAGCTCATGGACAATACATGGGTCAGCTCATGGATCAGTACATGGGTCAGCTCATGGACAATACATGGGTCAGCTCATGGACAATACATGGGTCAGCTCATGGACAGTACATGGGTCAGCTCATGGACAGTACATGGGTCAGCTCATGGATCAGTACATGGGTCAGCTCATGGACAATACATGGGTCAGCTCATGGATCAGTACATGGGTCAGCTCATGGACAATACATGGGTCAGCTCATGGATCAGAACATGGGTCAGCTCATGGACAGTACATGGGTCAGCTCATGGATCAGAACATGGGTCAGCTCATGGATCAGTACATGGGTCAGCTCATGGATCAGAACATGGGTCAGCTCATGGATCAGTACATGGGTCAGCTCATGGATCAGTACATGGGTCAGCTCATGGATCAGAACATGGGCCAGCTCATGGATCAGAACATGGGCCAGCTCATGGATCAGTACATGGGTCAGCTCATGGACAATACATGGGTCAGCTCATGGACAGTACATGGGTCAGCTCATGGATCAGTACATGGGTCAGCTCATGGACAATACATGGGTCAGCTCATGGATCAGTACATGGGTCAGCTCATGGATCAGAACATGGGTCAGCTCATGGACAATACATGGGTCAGCTCATGGATCAGTACATGGGTCAGCTCATCGATCAGTACATGGGTCAGTTCATGGACAATACATGGGTCAGCTCATGGACAATACATGGGTCAGCTCATGGATCAGAACATGGGCCAGCTCATGGATCAGAACATGGGTCAGCTCATGGACAATACATGGGTCAGCTCATGGATCAGTACATGGGTCAGCTCATGGATCAGTACATGGGTCAGCTCATGGATCAGTTCATGGGTCAGCTCATGGATCAGAACATGGGCCAGCTCATGGATCAGAACATGGGTCAGCTCATGGACAATACATGGGTCAGCTCATGGATCAGTACATGGGTCAGCTCATGGATCAGTACATGGGTCAGCTCATGGACAATACATGGGTCAGCTCATGGATCAGTACATGGGTCAGCTCATGGATCAGTACATGGGTCAGCTCATGGACAATACATGGGTCAGCTCATGGATTAGAACATGGGTCAGCTCATGGATCAGTTCATGGGTCAGCTCATGGACAATACATGGGTCAGCTCATGGACAATACATGGGTCAGCTCATGGATCAGTACATGGGTCAGCTCATGGACAATACATGGGTCAGCTCATGGATCAGTACATGGGTCAGCTCATGGACAATACATAGGAGTCAGCTCATGGATCAGAACATGGGTCAGCTCATGGACAGTACATGGGTCAGCTCATGGATCAGAACATGGGTCAGCTCATGGACAATACATGGGTCAGCTCATGGATGAGTACATGGGTCAGCTCATGGATCAGTTCATGGGTCAGCTCATGGACAATACATGGGTCAGCTCATGGACAATACATGGGTCAGCTCATGGATCAGTACATGGGTCAGCTCATGGACAATACATGGGTCAGCTCATGGACAATACATGGGTCAGCTCATGGATCTGTACATGGGTCAGATCATGGACAATACATAGTGGTCAGCTCATGGATCAGAACATGGGTCAGCTCATGGACAGTACATGGGTCAGCTCATCGATCAGAACATGGGTCAGCTCATGGACAATACATGGGTCAGCTCATGGATCAGTACATGGGTCAGCTCATGGATCAGTATATGGGTCAGCTCATGGATCAGAACATGGGTCAGCTCATGGATCAGTACATGGGTCAGCTCATGGATCAGAACATGGGTCAGCTCATGGACAGTACATGGGTCAGCTCATGGATCAGTACATGGGTCAGCTCATGGACAATACATGGGTCAGCTCATGGATCAGTACATGGGTCAGCTCATGGACAATACATGGGTCAGCTCATGGATCAGAACATGGGTCAGCTCATGGACAGTACATGGGTCAGCTCATGGATCAGAACATTGGTCAGCTCATGGACAATACATGGGTCAGCTCATGGACAATACATAGGTCAGCTCATGGACAGTACATGGGTCAGCTCATGGACAATACATAGGTCAGCTCATGGAAAATACATGGGTCAACTCATGGATCAGTACATGGGTCAGCTCATGGATCAGAACATGGGTCAGCTCATGGACAATACATGGGTCAGCTCATGGATCAGTACATGGGTCAGCTCATCGATCAGTACATGGGTCAGTTCATGGACAATACATGGGTCAGCTCATGGACAATACATGGGTCAGCTCATGGATCAGTACATGGGTCAGCTCATGGATCAGAACATGGGTCAGCTCATGGACAATACATGGGTCAGCTCATGGACAATACATGGGTCAGCTCATGGATCAGTACATGGGTCAGCTCATGGATCAGAACATGGGTCAGCTCATGGATCAGTACATGGGTCAGCTCATGGATCAGAACATGGGTCAGCTCATGGACAATACATGGGTCAGCTCATGGATCAGTACATGGGTCAGCTCATGGATCAGTACATGGGTCAGCTCATGGATCAGAACATGGGTCAGCTCATGGACAATACATGGGTCAGCTCATGGACAATACATGGATCAGCTCATGGACAATACATGGGTCAACTCATGGATCAGGACATGGGTCAGCTCATGGATCAGTACATGGGTCAGCGCATGGACAATACATGGGTCAGCTCATGGATCAGCACATGGGTCAGCTCATGGATCAGTACATGGGTCAGCTCATGGACAATACATGGGTCAGCTCATGGATCAGTACATGGGTCAGCTCATGGATCAGTACATGGGTCAGCTCATGGATCAGAACATGGGTCAGCTCATGGATCAGTACATGGGTCAGCTCATGGATCAGTACATGGGTCAGCTCATGGACAATACATGGGTCAGCTCATGGACAATACATGGATCAGCTCATGGATCAGAACATGGGTCAGCTCATGGACAATACATGGGTCAGCTCATGGGCAATACATGGGTCAGCTCATGGATCAGTACATGGGTCAGCTCATGGACAATACATGGGTCAGCTCATGGGCAATACATGGGTCAGCTCATGGATCAGTACATGGGTCAGCTCATGGATCAGAACATGGGTCAGCTCATGGATCAGTACATGGGTCAGCTCATGGACAATACATGGGTCAGCTCATGGACAATACATGGGTCAGCTCATGGATCAGAACATGGGTCAGCTCATGGACAATACATGGGTCAGCTCATGGATCAGTACATGGGTCAGCTCATGGATCAGTACATGGGTCAGCTCATGGACAGTACATGGGTCAGCTCATGGATCAGTACATGGGTCAGCTCATGGATCAGAACATGGGTCAGCTCATGGACAGTACATGGGTCAGCTCATGGATCAGTACATGGGTCAGCTCATGGATCAGTACATGGGTCAGCTCATGGATCAGTACATGGGTCAGCTCATGGATCAGAACATGGGTCAGCTCATGGATCAGTACATGGGTCAGCTCATGGACAGTACATGGGTCAGCTCATGGACAATACATGGGTCAGCTCATGGATCAGTACGTGGGTCAGCTCATGGACAATACATAGGGGTCAGCTCATGGATCAGAACATGGGTCAGCTCATGGACAGTACATGGGTCAGCTCATGGATCAGAACATGGGTCAGCTCATGGACAATACATGGGTCAGCTCATGGATCAGTACATGGGTCAGCTCATGGACAATACATGGGTCAGCTCATGGACAATACATGGGTCAGCTCATGGATCAGTACATGGGTCAGCTCATGGACAATACATAGGAGTCAGCTCATGGATCAGAACATGGGTCAGCTCATGGACAGTACATGGGTCAGCTCATGGATCAGAACATGGGTCAGCTCATGGACAATACATGGGTCAGCTCATGGATCAGTACATGGGTCAGCTCATGGATCAGTTCATGGGTCAGCTCATGGACAATACATGGGTCAGCTCATGGACAATACATGGGTCAGCTCATGGATCAGTACATGGGTCAGCTCATGGACAATACATGGGTCAGCTCATGGACAATACATGGGTCAGCTCATGGATCAGTACATGGGTCAGCTCATGGACAATACATAGGGGTCAGCTCATGGATCAGAACATGGGTCAGCTCATGGACAGTACATGGGTCAGCTCATGGATCAGAACATGGGTCAGCTCATGGACAATACATGGGTCAGCTCATGGATCAGTACATGGGTCAGCTCATGGACAATACATGGGTCAGCTCATGGACAATACATGGGTCAGCTCATGGATCAGTACATGGGTCAGCTCATGGACAATACATAGGAGTCAGCTCATGGATCAGAACATGGGTCAGCTCATGGACAGTACATGGGTCAGCTCATGGATCAGTACATGGGTCAGCTCATGGACAATACATGGGTCAGCTCATGGACAATACATGGGTCAGCTCATGGATCAGTACATGGGTCAGCTCATGGACAATACATAGGGGTCAGCTCATGGATCAGAACATGGGTCAGCTCATGGACAGTACATGGGTCAGCTCATGGATCAGAACATGGGTCAGCTCATGGACAATACATGGGTCAGCTCATGGATCAGTACATGGGTCAGCTCATGGACAATACATGGGTCAGCTCATGGACAATACATGGGTCAGCTCATGGATCAGTACATGGGTCAGCTCATGGACAATACATAGGAGTCAGCTCATGGATCAGAACATGGGTCAGCTCATGGACAGTACATGGGTCAGCTCATGGATCAGAACATGGGTCAGCTCATGGACAATACATGGGTCAGCTCATGGATCAGTACATGGGTCAGCTCATGGATCAGTTCATGGGTCAGCTCATGGACAATACATGGGTCAGCTCATGGACAATACATGGGTCAGCTCATGGATCAGTACATGGGTCAGCTCATGGACAATACATGGGTCAGCTCATGGACAGTACATGGGTCAGCTCATGGATCAGTACATGGGTCAGCTCATGGACAATACATAGGGGTCAGCTCATGGATCAGAACATGGGTCAGCTCATGGACAGTACATGGGTCAGCTCATGGATCAGAACATGGGTCAGCTCATGGACAATACATGGGTCAGGTCATGGATCAGTACATGGGTCAGCTCATGGACAATACATGGGTCAGCTCATGGACAGTATATGGGTCAGCTCATGGATCAGAACATGGGTCAGCTCATGGACAGTACATGGGTCAGCTCATGGATCAGAACATGGGTCAGCTCATGGACAATACATGGGTCAGCTCATGGATCAGTACATGGGTCAGCTCATGGACAATACATGGGTCAGCTCATGGATCAGAACATGGGTCAGCTCATGGACAGTACATGGGTCAGCTCATGGATCAGAACATGGGTCAGCTCATGGACAATACATGGGTCAGCTCATGGACAATACATAGGTCAGCTCATGGACAGTACATGGGTCAGCTCATGGACAATACATAGGAGTCAGCTCATGGATCAGAACATGGGTCAGCTCATGGACAGTACATGGGTCAGCTCATGGACAATACATGGGTCAGCTCATGGACAATACATGGAACAGCTCATGGACAATACATGGGTCAGCTCATGGACAATACATGGGTCAGCTCATGGATCAGTACATGGGTCAGCTCATAGATCAGTACATGGGTCAGCTCATGGACAATACATGGGTCAGCTCATGGATCAGTACATGGGTCAGCTCATGGATCAGTTCATGGGTCAGCTCATGGACAATACATGGGTCAGCTCATGGACAATACATGGGTCAGCTCATGGATCAGTACATGGGTCAGCTCATGGACAATACATAGGGGTCAGCTCATGGATCAGAACATGGGTCAGCTCATGGACAGTACATGGGTCAGCTCATGGATCAGAACATGGGTCAGCTCATGGACAATACATGGGTCAGCTCATGGATCAGTACATGGGTCAGCTCATGGAGAATACATGGGTCAGCTCATGGACAATACATGGGTCAGCTCATGGCCAGTACATGGGTCAGCTCATGGATCAGAACATGGGTCAGCTCATGGACAATACATGGGTCAGGTCATGGATCAGTACATGGGTCAGCTCATGGACAATACATGGGTCAGCTCATGGATCAGTACATGGGTCAGCTCATGGACAATACATGGGTCAGCTCATGGATCAGAACATGGGTCAGCTCATGGACAGTACATGGGTCAGCTCATGGATCAGAACATGGGTCAGCTCATGGACAATACATGGGTCAGCTCATGGACAATACATAGGTCAGCTCATGGACAGTACATGGGTCAGCTCATGGACAATACATAGGTCAGCTCATGGACAATACATGGGTCAGCTCATGGATCAGTACATGGGTCAGCTCATGGACAATACATGGGTCAGCTCATGGACAATACATGGGTCAGCTCATGGATCAGTACATGGGTCAGCTCATGGATCAGAACATGGGTCAGCTCATGGACAATACATGCGTCAGCTCATGGACAATACATGGGTCAGCTCATGGATCAGTACATGGGTCAGCTCATGGACAATACATGGGTCAGCTCATGGACAATACATGGAACAGCTCATGGACAATACATGGGTCAGCTCATGGACAATACATGGGTCAGCTCATGGATCAGTACATGGGTCAGCTCATGGACAATACATGGGTCAGCTCATGGACAATACATGGGTCAGCTCATGGATCAGGACATGGGTCAGCTCATGGATCAGTACATGGGTCAGCTCATGGACAATACATGGGTCAGCTCATGGATCAGTACATGGGTCAGCTCATGGATCAGAACATGGGTCAGCTCATGGACAATACATGGGTCAGCTCATGGATCAGTACATGGGTCAGCTCATGGATCAGTACATGGGTCAGCTCATGGACAATACATGGGTCAGCTCATGGACAATACATGGGTCAGCTCATGGATCAGAACATGAGTCAGCTCATGGACAATACATGGGTCAGCTCATGGATCAGTACATGGGTCAGCTCATGGATCAGTACATGGGTCAGCTCATGGATCAGAACATGGGTCAGCTCATGGATCAGTACATGGGTCAGCTCATGGATCAGTACATGGGTCAGCTCATGGACAATACATGGGTCCAATTGGTTTCATTCTCAGGCAAAAAGTTTAGATACCTTGTGCCACTTGATGCAGCAGAGGATGGCATGGTGGCTCAATGCTTAGCACCACTGCCTTTTGGGTCAGGGATCTGGGTTCAATTCCTGCCTTGGGCAACTGTCTGTGTGGAGTTTGCACATTCTCCCTGTGTCTGTTTGGGGCTCCCCCCATAGTCCAAAGATGGATTGGTCCTAGGAGATATAGAGAAGGTGGATGGGTCTGGGTGGTATACTCTTCAGAGGGTTAATGGGCCAAATAGCCTGTTTCCACACTGTAGAGATTCCATGTTTGTCATCAATTAGCTTGCAACATATTAAAATTTGATTCAAATCTCCAGCTCAAAGGTGGCCTATTGAAATAACTCAGATGAAATCCTGAGACAACAAGTCTGTCTGCTGCTTATGGTACATCATTCATGAGTAATGTGCTTTCTTTGGATTATTGCTTTAGGACACCAAGGATGATGATGGTTCTAGGCAAGAAGGGCATAAAAATGGAATTTAGAATGCTTGCTTTCCCCTTTGAAATCTTCACAAAGTGGTCTCACAGAGTAATTGAAGTAGGAATATTCAGCTTCACACATCTGTTTTCGAGAAATCCTTTTTTCACTAAATCAGGAACATCAATCTGAATTGAGGAAAAATATCTGCCAGCCTAATATCTATATCTCATCCAGAAGTACATTAATTCTCAAGCTTTCTTCTGTCCTTGAATGTATCTGTTCAGTAATGTGCCCTAACTGATCCACTTGGGAGAGTGATGGCGGTATAAATAGCCTTAACTTCACATTTTACAACCATCAGGTTTCTGATCGTTTTCTGATGCCCAAGGCGTTTTGAGATAACCCTGACACTATCAAAATTTCTTAATGTGAATGCTTCAAATCCTTCAGCTGTAAATGCAGTGTTAGGTAACTTATCCCAATGTTAAGGATTAAATCCTTTTCCTTGTTAATGACTTTCTGATGGATTAATTCCATGTCTGGGACATAATGAATGTTTCCACCTTCCATTTTTCACGGGGAGCTCAGTTGAGTTGCTATTAAAACACGTTTTTGCAATTAGCAGCGTGTTAAACTATTCAGAGAAAGTGAGGACTGCAGATGCTGGAGAGTCCGTGTTGAAAGGTTTGGTCCTGGAAAAGCACAGGAGGTCAGGCAGCATCCGAGGAGCAGGAGAATCGACATTTCAGGAATAAGCCCTTCATCGGGAATGTTTTCAGTAGATGCTACTTTCTTTAGTAGAACTGGTCACTATGCAGTAATTGATGGAGTCTGTGTCATCATGAGTTGGTTAGCTTAGTTGACTGGATGGCTGGTTTGCAATGTAGGCTGATGCCAACACTATGGGCTCACTTCCTGCACCAGCTCAGCTCCTATTTTGTTGGATCTTGTCCCTCACCTGAGATATGGTGTTGTTCAGGTTAAACCACCACTAATCATTCTACCCCAGGAGAGAATGGGACTGAAGCTGTTCAACCATGTCGTGAAACAAACTTGACTCTATGCTACTCTCTCCCCACCCCCACCCTCCTCTAGCTTATCTCTCCACGCTTCAGGCTCACTGCCCTTATTCCTGATGAAGGGCTTTTGCCCGAAACGTTGATTTCGCTGCTCCTTGGATGCTGCCTGAACTGCTGTGCTCTTCAAGCACCACTAATCCAGAATCTGGTTTTCAGCATCTGCAGTCATTGTTTTTACCTCGTTGATTTTAACCCTACTGCGAATCCTCTTGCCTGGATGCCTGCTTTGAAGAGGTTTTCCTCCTCTCTCTACAAGAATCTCAGGGAGTCCCTCTCCCACTGCAATTCCCAGGTCATTTCCTCTGCCCTGAAGCTCTTCAACCATGTCCTTAAACAAACTCGACTCTATGCTACTCTCTCCCTACCCCCACCCTCCTCTGTCTTATCTCTCCATGCTTCAGGCTCTCTGCCTTTATTCCTGATGAAGGGCTTTTGCCCGAAATGTCGATTTCGCTGCTCCTCGGATTCTGCCTGAACTGCTGTGCTCTTCCAGCACCACTAATCTAGACTTTGGTTGTGATGCCTACTGTTTCTAAATAACTGAAACATGACTCCCTACTTTGATGCTCAGTTAACCAGCCAGCTGAGGGTTTGGGATGGAAACAGGATGGGTTGAATTTAAGAGTCATGAGATCTTGTTGCAGCTCTATAAAACTTTGGTTAGACCGCACTTGGAATACTGCATCCAGTTCTGGTCACCCTATTGTAGGAAAGATGTGGATGCTTTGGAGAGTGTTCAGAGGAGGTTTACCAGGATGCTGCCTGGACTGGAGGGCTTTTCTTATGAAGAGAGGTTGACTGAGCTCGGACTTTTTTCATTGGAGAAAAGGAGGAGGAGAGGGGACCTAATTGAGGTATACAAGATAACGAGAGGCATAGATAGAGTCGATAGCCAAAGACTATTTCCCAGGGCAGAAATGACTAACACGTGGGGTCATAGTTTTAAGCTGTTTGGAGGAAAGTATAGAGGGGATGTCAGAGGCGGGTTCTTTACACAGAGAGTTGTGAGAGCATGGAATGCGTTGCCAGCAGCAGTTGTAGAGGTAGGGTCATTGGGGACATTTAAGAGACTCCTGGACATGCATATGGTCACAGACATTTGAGGGTGCATACATGAGGATCAGTGGTCGGCACAACATCGTGGGCTGAAGGGCCTGTTCTGTGCTGTACTGTTGTATGTTCTAGTTCAGCATGAGCTGAAATTCTGTGCAGATCCTGCCTTCTCAACCTCATAGAATCCCTACAATGTGGAAGCAGGCCATTCAGCCCATCAAGTTTACACCAAACGTCCAAAGAGATCCCACCCAGACCTACCCCAGTAAGTCCTGCATTTCCCATGGTCAATCCATAACGTGCACATCTTCGGACTGTAGGAGGAAACCAGAGCACCCCATACAGATGTGGGGAGAATGTGCAAACTCCACTCAGTCACCTGAGGCTGGAATCGAACCCAGTAAGGGAGCAGTGCTGACCACTGAGCCACTATGCCACCCTCATTTCAGGCCTCCATTCAGACCACCACCAGCCATCTCTCTCTAATGAGAGAGTGGGACTATGGTGACTTTTCAATGCACCATTACACAACATTCCCAATATTTTGTCTTTCCTGCAGCATTGATATTTTAAACTGGAAAAAAATAACTAAAATCTATGGCCCAAACATCATTCAGAAAACACTAATAGAGCAATGTAGAAAACTTTTACAACTATTTCACTTCATTAAAAATACTCAGTTAAATCATTGTAAAAAAGATCTTCCTGTGCTCAGTCAGTATGCTCTGAACAGCTCATCAGATGAACAACTTCAATCACCTATACATGCTGCACAAGCTATTCTTGCTAACCAGATTTAATGGGAATGATACTTAACTATAATAATGTGCAAAAAATTAACAGCAATTGGTGCCAATGCTGCAACTTACTTTAGTAATGAAACATTGCAGAATCTGGCTCCACTAAATTATAGTCTGTGCTCAACTCACATCAAATTATGGTCATTATGTACGACAGAGGATATCAAAGTGAATGGAATGGGAGCAAGACAGCAGCAACAAAGGCAACATCTTTAATGAGGACCCTGAGTTTTTTATTGTTTAATTTTGCTGTTTGACTGTTAGCATTTGCTCATATTTGTAATGTGTATTTGATGTCATTATCCTGTTTTGATGCTATTATCTATTGTAAATGCTAACTTTCTTTCAACGTGCGTCTGAACATATTTTCAAGTGAAAGAAATAATACAATCATGTTGTGGTGTGTACAAAATATTGCTCTGTAATATTTGAGGATAGTTCCTTAGATCAGAAATGTTGAAAATGTGGATTGTTATCAAATAAAGGTAGTGAGAACCAACAAAGCTCAGCACCTTTGACAGAAACAATACTATGATGTCATTAGGTTACAATAATTTCACATGAACCTGTTAGTACCCACCTCTGGAAAAGGTGGGACTTGAACCCAGGTCTGCTCAGCTAGAGGTAGGAGCACTACTACTGCACCATAAGATTCCTATGAGCTTTAGGGTATATTGTAAGAGTTGTCTCCTCCGTTAATGTCAGCAACATAGAAATGATGGTCAATGATGTCTGCCTGTAATTTAATGTGTTAGTCTCATTCAGTTCAATACACCACAGAATGACGTCTTGTCCCTTAACTTCAACTCCAAATACATTCTTCTCGTGGTGTTTCTGACCATTGAACTCTCTAAGTTTCATGCTTCATATATCATAATCCACTTTGCTTTGCTTCTCTCCTTCTTTGCTACATGTTTAGGAATATGATGTCATCATGGTGTAATGGCATGTGACGTAGTAGTGTAAAGGTCTCGGTCACCATCTTACTGCACCATTTTGCAGCATGACACACTGAGGGAAGTACACTACACACACATTGAGTCATTTAGATTGAGTGCAGACATGTGAGTGCCTGTGACTGTGATGTACATCTGTAAACACCAGGTGCTGTCATAAAACTTTGTTGAAGTCTTTGGTGATACGTGACCCATGTCTCATCCTTACGGTACAGGAACTGACAGATATCACATCACAACCACTGAAAATCCGCAGTTATCAGGTCATAATCAGTATAACTGCTGCTTTCTTTTTCCAAACCAGAATTCATGATATCTGGAATGGAAAGGGGTGTTAGCATTCTGAAAGTGACTGGTTCCAAGTAAGGGATGGCTTTCAAGAAAATTTAAATTGTTGGTATTTGGGTAACTGGCCACGAGCTGAGATTTCAGTTAATGAGCCAGAGCCGGGGCATTCCGATACAGTCTACAGATAATGGGGTCATGCAGCACATGATCGTCCTGTCTCAGCCAATGGTAGTGCATAGGTAACATAATCCATTTGAATTGGACATGATTATTGTTGATAGTGACAATGTGAGGGGAGAGTGACAGCCCTTAACATCAAGACTGCATTCGACTGCATTGGCATCAAGGAGTCCTCGCAAAACTGGAATCAAAGGATATCAGGGACAAACTCTCTGCTGGTCGGAGTCATACCTGTCACATCAGAAGATGGTTGTGGTTGTTGGAGGGTCAGTCATCTCAGCTCCAGGACATCTCTGCTGGAGTTCCTCAGGGGAGTGTCCTAGGTCCAACCATCTTCAGCTGCTTCATCAATGACTTTCCCTCCATCAATAAGGTCAGAAGTGGGAATATCGGAAATTACACGATGTTGAGACTCCTCAGATACTGAAGCAGTGCATGTTCAAATGCAACAAGATCTGGACAATATCCAGGATTGGACTGATAAGTGGCAAGGAGCATTAGCGCCGCACAAATACCAGGCTCTGACTAAAACCAATAAGAAAAAATCTAAATAAGGCCCCTTGACATCCAATGGTGTTACCATCACTGAGTTCCCCATCATCAACAGCCTGGGGGTTACCATTGAGCAGAAACTGTACTGGACTCACCACATTAACACAGTGGCTATAAAATAGGTCAGAGGCTGGGAATACTGCAGTGAGTAACTCACCTCCTGACTCCCCAAAGCCTATCCATCATTTACAAGGCACAAGTCAGGAGTGTGATGGAATACTCCCACTTGCCTGGATGGGGGCAGCCCCAACAACACTCAAGAAGCTTGACACCGTTCAGGACAAAACAGCCCGCTTGATTGGCACCACATCCACAGACACCTATCCACCTCCACCAACAACGCTTAGTAGCAGCAGTGCTTACCACCTACAAAAACTTTCCCAAAGATCCTTAGATAGTACCTTCCAAATGCACAACCACTTCCATCCAGAAGGACAAGGGGGATATTGGGTGGCACAGTGGTTCAATGGTTAGCATTACTGCCTGCAGGGAATCTAATCTAATAAGGGCAGCAGATACATGGGAACATCCCTTGCAAGATCCCCTCCAAGCCACTCATCATCCTGACTGGAAATATATTGCTGTTCCTTCACTGTCACTGGTTCAAAATCCTGTAATTCCCCCTTTAAAGACATTGTGGGTCAACCCACATCATGTAGACTGCAGCGGTTCACAAAGGCAGCTAACCCCCACCTTCTCAAGGGTGACAAGGTACGGGCAATAAACGCTGGTCCAGCCAGCAAAGCCCATATCCCACAAATGAATTTTGCAAACCTGTTTTTGCCAGGTGAGCACTTCAGGGTTATTTTGGTGATGGTGACCACAATTCTGTGACTTTCACCTTGGTTATGGAGAGAGATAGGTGCGTGCAACAGGGTAGATTTTACAACTGGGGGAAGGGAAATTACGATGCTGTAAGACAGGATTTGAGGAGCATAAGTTGGGAGCAAAGGCTGTCAGGGAAGGATGTGGTGGAAATGTGGAACTTTTTCAAGGAGCAGATACGACGTGTCCTTGATATGTATGTACCTATCAGGCAGGAAAGAAATAGTCGTGTGAGGGAGCCTTGGTTGACGAGGGAGGTTGAATGTCTAGTAAAGAGGAAGAAGGAGGCTTACATAAGGTTGAGGAAACAAGGTTCAGACAGAGCAGTGGAGGGATACAGGATAGCCAGAAGGGACCTGAAGAAAGGGATTAGGAGAGCTAAGAGAGGGCATGAAAAATCCTTGGCGGATAGGATCAAGGATAACCCCAAGGCATTTTATGCGTATGTGAGAAACCTGAGAATGACGAGAACGAGGGTAGGTCCGATCAAGGACAGTAGTGGGAGATTGTGTATTGAGTCGGAAGAGATAGGAGAGGTCTTGAACAAGTACTTCTCTTCAGTATTTACGAACGAGAGGGACCGTATTGTTGAAGAGGAGAGTGTGAAACGGACTGGTAAGCTAGAAGAGATACTTGTTAGGAAGGAAGATGTGTTGGACATTTTGAACAACCTGAGGATAGACAAGTCCCCCGGACCTGACGGGATATATCCTAGGATTATGTGGGAAGCAAGAGAGGAAATTGCAGTACCGTTGGCAATGATCTTCTCGTCTTCACTGTCAACGGGGGTGGTACCAGGGGACTGGAGAGTAGCGAATGTTGTGCCCCTGTTCAAAAAAGGGAATAGGGATAACCCCGGGAATTACAGGCCAGTTAGTCTTACTTCTGTGGTAGGCAAAGTAATGGAAAGGGTACTGAGGGATAGGATTTACGAGTATCTGGAAAGACACTGCTTGATTAGGGACAGCCAGCACGGATTTGTGAAGGGTAGGTCTTGCCTTACAAGTCTTATTGAATTCTTCGAGGAGGTGACCAAGCATGTGGATGAGGGTAGAGCAGTGGATGTAGTGTACATGGATTTTAGTAAGGCATTTGATAAGGTTCCCCATGGTAGGCTCATGCGGAAAGTCAGGAGGCATGCGATAGAGGGAAATTTGGCCAATTGGATAGAAAACTGGCTCACCGGTCGAAGTCAGAGAGTGGTGGTAGATGGTAAATATTCAGCCTGGAGCCCAGTTACAAGTGGAGTTCCGCAGGGATCAGTTCTGGGTCCTCTGCTGTTTGTAATTTTTATTAATGACTTGGATGAGGGAGTCGAAGGGCGGGTCAGTAAATTTGCAGATGATACGAAGATAGGTGGAGTTGTGGACAGTGAGGAGGGCATTTGTCATTTGCAAAGGGACTTAGATATGATGCAGAGCTGGGCTGAGGAGTGGCAGATGGAGTTCAACCCTGCCAAGTGTGAGGTTGTCCATTTTGGAAGAACAAATAAGAATGCGGAATACAGGGTTAATGGTAGGGTTCTTAGTCAAGTGGAGGAACAGAGGGATCTTGGGGTCTATGTACATAGATCTTTGAAAGTTGCCACTCAGGTGGATAGAGTTTGTAAGAAGGCCTGTGGAGCATTATCGTTCATTAGCAGAGGGATTGAATTCAAGAGTCGTGAAGTGATGTTGCAGCTGTACAGGACTTTGGTTAGGCCACATTTGGAGTACTGTGTGCAGTTCTGGTCGCCTCACTTTAGGAAAGATGTGGAAGCTTTGGAGAGGGTGCAGAGAAGATTTACCCGGATGTTGCCCGGAATGGAGAATAGGTAGTACGAGGATAGGTTGAGAGTTCTCGGCCTTTTCTCGTTGGAACGGTGAAGGATGAGGGGTGACTTGATAGAGGTTTATAAGATGATCAGAGGAATAGATAGAGTAGACAGTCAGAAACTTTTTCCCCGGGTACAACAGAGTGTTACAAGGGGACATAAATTTAAGGTGAATGGTGGAAGGTATAGGGGAGATGTCAGGGGTGGGTTCTTAACCCAGAGAGTGGTGGGGGCATGGAATGCGCTGCCCGTGGGAGTGGTAGAGTCAGAATCATTGGCGACCTTTAAGCGGCATTTGGATAGGTACATGGATGGGTGCTTAATCTAGGATAGAAGTTCGGCACAACATCGTGGGCCGAAGGGCCTGTTCTGTGCTGTATTGTTCTATGTTCTATGTTCTATGTTCAAACACAAATGCTAATTGTCGACTGATTTCAGAGATCAATCAGCTTTGAAATGTGACTGCGGCATCTATTGGTCCTTGAGCCTAGCAGCCCTAAGGGACAGTACATTGTACAGGTTGACTGACTAATGCTTCAGTTCATCTTGCTTCCAGTCTGTTGTCTTGTCCATTAGCCTTCCCTCATTGGTCAAAGCTCTTCAGTGAATATTCTGTCTCTGAAACTGCTGCAAGTGAGGCTTTGACTTATGATGTTCATTTTATAGAAACTGACTAAAGGTATCAACAAACCAAGAGAAAAGTGAACTGAGCATGAATGAATATCAGATTGCTTGACTGTATTTTTTCCTTTATTCTGTCATGGGTTGCAAGCATCAATTCCAAGACCATAATTACCCTTTGAACTGGATGGTTTACTAGGCTATTTCAGAAGGTAGTTAACCACAGCAATATGGACCTGGAATCACTTGGAGACCAGACCAGGTAAGGACAGCAGATTTCCATCTCTGAAGGATAGGAGTGAATCTGGGGAGTTTTTAAATCAGATGTTAGACGGGTTCATGGTTATTAATGGAGTTGAAATTGCTTCAGCTGTCACAGAGGAGTTTTACCTCTGGGTCCCAGGCTATTGGTTCTGGATTACTAGCCCAGTGACATTACCACGACATCACCATCTCCCCATACAGTGAAGAGGTTTCTATTCTACTCAAAAATCAAGAGCTGAAGGTCAGCAACCTATTGTGGGAAATAATTGGCACTGCTACTTTTTCTGCAGAAGTTATCTTGTGAAGGTATAAGCTATTTCTTCGTGCATGGTCGTTTTATTTACAAGAAACAGGCACAGCATTATTTACAAATCAGCAAATGCTGTCTCTCTTTGATAGAAGGCAGTGTAATTAAATATTTATATATAAGCAGCAGTCAGTATGACACTATTGGTCCCAGTTATTACTGCGTGCTGAGGGGATTCTGTGGAACTATGTAAAAATGTAGAAACAGTAACGAGAAATCCTTAGAATCAGCACAGGAGTAGGGTTTTTGGTCCAAAGGTTCAATGACTCCCTCCCATTCTAACTATTTCTTTCCACCATGTTCCTGCTTCCTTTTTGATTTGATTTGTTTGGATTGATTATTGTCACATGTATTGAGATGCAATGAAAAGGATTGTTTTGTGTGCTATCCAGACATAAGTGCATTCTGCTTCATGTATATTCAAAACTCTCCTTAAATATATCAAAGCCATCTTCAATAACTATTCAGTGCAGTGGTGAGTTCCATATTCTTTTCATTCTATCAGCTGCCCCCTAAATTCCTCCCTGTTATTGACTAGTTTATAATTGTACCTGTGTGCAGGACTCAACCACAAGTGGAAACAATGTCTTCACATTCTTAGCTCTTGTTCACCCATTCTATATTAAATCATATTATCTACATAGTAATTGCCAACAAAGTGCCTCAATGGGCCTCTATTCTGGGTTGGAGACAGGATGGTGAGGAATCTCTCTCACTTCCTTCCTAACTATTAAATACCTACCATCCCCAGCTGCTCCACAGAGGAGGTCACAAATACCCCCCAACTGTTTCCTTCTCTGCAGACCTCTCTGACTTGCTGAATATATCCAGCGATTCCTTTTTTTAAAAATGATGATTACTTTATTTAATTGATATTTATTACTTCCACATGTTCAATAAGGGACATGGAAATAAATGACTGGTATTTCCAATCAATATGTTTAATCTATCCGTCAATGTCACACTGTTGAAAGTATACCGATACCAGGGGGCTAATAGGTAGATTTATTTTGTAAAAGCTGTTGACAAGTGCTTTTAGAATGTTGTCTAGGATAATGTGGCAGGTATTTTCCATTCCCACATGTCTCAATCATTTCAGCTTCAATGTGTCTGCTCATTGCAGAAGAACATTGCTACAGTATGAATGACAACACCAAGCCTAGCAGCGAATATACAATGTACTTGGGTTTACAAAGGCAAGCACACACATGAATATTAATGACATAGAGACACACACACACATTAGAGACATAAAGACACACAAATATTGAAGAACGTGAACACGCTACAGGTGCAGACATATGTTAAAGATGCACACGCAATAAAGATTCCTTTATTCCTTTATTAAGAATATGGTGTGAAGTGGAGGCAATTTTTCAAAGAGTTGACTAGTTTTATGGAATTAAGAATAAAATACTTATCACTCTCACGTTAATCTGTAAGATTCAATTGAATTAGATAAATACATTCTTGGGAGAGCAGATAAATATTTGAGCAATTAATTACCATTTTCCTTGTCAATTAAAGGCTAGAGACAGGAATCATTCAAATCCTAGCAAGGCTTAGCTCCTTTTGACATGTTGTAATGAAGGTTTGTAATGTATTGCTTTTAATCAGGAACATACATTCCAAATAGAGGTTAATGGATTATTGATTTTCAGTTCTGTGAAGGTGACTTTTTTAAAATTAGGATAAGGAGTTCATTTTAATTAGAATTGGGTCATAGCAGCCTTTCCAAGAAACCATGAGACGAGTTGCCTGCTACCTACAATTTTATAAAATATTCAATGATCGAGCCAGGGAAGGAGGTCGTTCAGTCCATCACGTTAATGCCAGCTCTTTGGGAGAGTTGTTTCATTTGCCCACTTCCCTGCCCTTTCCCCATATTCCTGTAAATTTTCCCCTTATTCAATTCCCTTTTGAAAGTCAGTATTGAATTTTCCACCACGGCCCTCTCAGGCAGAGTATTACAACCCACTGTGTCAATGTACAATGTCCATATCACGTTTATGCTTCTTTTGCCGATTGTCTTAATCCTGTGTCCTTGGGGTTACTGATCCGACAGCCGCTCGAATACAGAAGGTGAAAAGAAGGCAGATGTGATGGTTTTCCACTGTTTTACCCTACATTGAATGACAGACAAAGCTGCTCAGAATCTGCATCAAATTTTAATAAGATAACTGTGACTGAATAGGTCACTTGGAAAATCAGTGAGTATACAATCTAAATTTGAAAGAAAGGAGTTTAAGGGATTATTGTATTTTAATTACATTAATCCTTCTGCAATCTTGGAAGTAGGTTTTACAAAGCTAGTTTACATTTGTAGAGAACAACTGAAATCCAGATCATATTCAGGGCGTGTTTTTGAAATTGCAAAGATGGGGTGGAACGGTCTAGCTGTTCCTAGGTATTACATTCATCAGGTGAACTGACCTTGTGCTTGATTTTGAGATGAAGCTTGTTTTTTTGATAAGAATGTGGCACATACCATTGGTACTCTCCGGGTATTCTCTCTCGATTATGTACATTTTCCTTACCTCTCATACCAGAAGCAAACCTGCACCTTTCAATTTACGGCAAACCGACCATTATCACAGCCCTGATCTAAACAGTATACTGCATCTTTCATGTGTTATATGTTCAAAAGGTTTCTATTAGAATATCATGTTTTAAGCCCTGTCTTTCCTTTAAGGTAAAATGTAGTCATAAGAGAGTCGTTTGGTTTGCTATGAGTTCTGCAGGGTTTGGTTACTATGGAGATTGCTGGTCCAGATTGGGACTGACTGAAAACAAAGGTAGAAGCAGCTGGACATTTTAGGCGGAAGGTGATAGCAGCCTCATTGAGCCAACTGGCTGGAGTGTTCAGCAGAGTGGAGAGGTTTGGATCCTCTACAAACCGTCAGGTAGAACATGGGAGGGAGGATGGTTTCTGTTTGAAGCATGACAGCTTCCTGATGAAAGGCTTATGCCTGAAACGTCAGTTCTCCTGCTCCTCGGATGCTGCCTGACTTGCAGTGCTTTTCCAGCACCACACTCCCGACTCCTGTTTGAAGCAGACAGACTCAGGGTTAGAGCTGTGTGGGGAAAGGGGGTAGTGGGGTTAAAAGGAACAGTGAGACCTGTGGGTATCAGACACAGGCAGACAGGAGGTAGGGCTGTGTAAAGTCCCAGACACAGGATTCAAATTGGGATGTTACAGTTGAGAAGGTACCTAATTGAAGGGCATTTCTCTCATCTTTTGTGATTGGTTGGTTATTTACGTTAAGATTTCAAGTACAGCTTAATAACTTTGTATTGATAATTAATAATTCAGAACCTCAAAATGATATTTCTTTTGTGAACTCAGGAAAGTGCAGTTAAACAGCTCCTTCGAAAACATAAGTTTGTTGGGTCTGGGAGAAGGGTATCCCTCCCTTGCAGGAGGGAATTCTGTGTAAATTGACCTGCTGCACCAGAGAGGAGGTCTGAGTAAAGAAGAGGAATTGGTTCACCCTTTCTCACTTAGAGGTTGATGTTTTGGTATCCCGTCTTTATTTATTCATTTGTGGGATGTGGGTGTCGTTGGCTGGGCCCAGCATTTGTTGCCCTGTGGGTAAAAGCGAGGACTGCAGATGCTGGAAACCAGAGTTTAGATCAGAGTGTTGCTGGAAAAGCACAGCAAGTCAGGCAGCATCCGAGGAGCAGGAAAATCGGCGTTTCGGGCAAAAGCCCTGTCCCTAGTTGCCCTTTGAGAAGGTTGGGGGGAGCTGCCTTCTTGAACTGCTGCAGTCAATGTGCTGTGAGTTGACCCTTAGGGAGGGAATTCCAGGATTTTGACCCAGTGACAGTGAAGGAACAGCGATATATTTCCATTAGAAATGGTGAGGGGCTTTGCTGGTGCTCTCATATTTCTGCTGCACTTGTCTTTCTAGATGTAAGTAGTGATGGGTTTGGAAGATGTTATCTGAGGATCTCTGGGTGATTTTCTACAGTGCATCTTGTAGATGGTACACATTGCTGCGACTGAGTGTTGGTGTTGGAGGGAAGAGATACTTGTGGATGTGGTGCCAATCAAGCGGGCTGCTTTGTCCTGGATGGTGTCAAACTTCTTGAGTGTTGTTGGAGTTGCTCCCATCCAGGCAATTGGGGAGTATTCCATCACACTCCTGACTTTGCCTTATAGATGATGGACAGGCTTTGGGGAGTCAGGAGGTGAGTTACTCACCGCAGTATTCCTAGCCTCTGACCTACTCTTATAGCCACTGTGTTAATGTGGTGAGTCCAGTTGAGTTTATGCTCAATGGTAACCCTCAGGATGTTGATAGTGGGAGATTCAGTGATGGTAACACTATTAAATGTGAAGGAGAGGTGTTTAGGTTGTCTCTTATTGGAGATAGTCATAGCCCGATGTTTGTGTGATGTGAATGTTACTTACCACTTGTCAGCTCAAGCCTGGATATTGTCCAGATCTTGTTGTATTTGAGCACGGATTGCTTCAGTATCTGAGGAGTTGTGAATGGTGCTGAACATTGTGCAATCATTGGCGAACATCCCCACTTCCAACTTTATGATGGAGGAAAGGTCATTAATGAAGCAGCTGAAGATGGTTGGGTCTAGGACACTACCCTGAGGAGCTCCTGCAGAGATGTCCTGGAGCTGAAGTGACTGATCTCTAACCACAACCATCTCCCTTTGTGTCAGGTATGACTCCAACCAGCAGAGAGTTTGCCTCAGATTCTATTTCATTCCAATTTGTTGGGGCTCTGTGATGCCACATTTGGTTGAATGCAGTCTTGATGTAAAGGGCTGTCATTCTCCCCTCCCCTCTGGAATTCAGCTCTTTTGTCCATGTTTGAACCAAGGCTGTAATGAGGTCAGGAGCTGAGTGACCCTGGGGGAACCCAAACTGGGCGTCACTGAGCAGGTTATTGCTGAGCAGGTGCTGCTTGATAGCTCTGTTGATGACACCTTCCATTATTTTACTAATGATCGAGAGTAGACTGATGGGTGGTAATTGGCTGGGTTCGATTTGTCCTGCTTTTTATGAAGAGGACATACCTGAGCAATTTTCCACATTGCCGGATAGATGCCAGTGTTGTAGCTGTACTGGAACAGCTTGGTTAGGGGAGCAGCAAGTTATGGAGCACAAGTCTTCAGTACTATTGCAGGAATATTGTCAGGGCCTACAGACTTTGCAGTATCCAGTATCTCCAACCATTTCTTGATATCAAATGGAATGAATTGAACTGGGTGAAGACTAGTATCTGTGATGCTGGGGACCACCGGAGAAGGCTGAGATGGATCATCCACTCAGCACCTCTGGCTGAAGATTGCTGTGAATACTTCAGTCTTATCTTTTGCTCTAGTGTGCTGGGCTCTTCTATCATTGAGGATGGGGATATTTGTCAAGCCTCCTCCTCCAATGTCTAGAAAGGAAGCAACTTGGAGAACTTTGTCGGGGGATTGGTCATAACAATATGCTGTACATGCTTTAGATGTCAGAAACAAATGCAAAATTCGCAAATAAGCTGATGACAAAAAAACTACGTGAGGATATGAGGCTTCAGGGGGTCTTGAAGAGTTTCAGAGGATTGTCAGAAATGTGCCGGATGGAATATAATGCGACTGAATATAAAGGTAGAAAAAATCAGAAAGTAGAAAAAAAGAGAAAAGCAGAATATTTCTTTCTTGTAAGAGATTGGGAAGTGCCGCAATGTCCGAAGAAAACTGAACATCATCACTCATGATCACGTTCTTGTCAAGAGGAAGAAGAAGGCTTATATTAGGATGAGATGTGAAGGCTCAGTTAGGGTGCTTGAGGGTTACAAGTTAGCCAGAATAGATCTAAAGAGAGAGCTAAGAAGAGCCAGGAGGGGACATGAGAGTCATTGGCAGATAGGATCAAGGAAAACCCTAAAGCTTTCTATAGGTATATTAGGAATAAAAGAATGACTAAAAAATGATTAGGGCCAATCAAGGACAGTAGTGGGAAGTTGTGCATGGAGTCAGAGGAGATAGGGGAAGTGCTAAATGAATATTTTCCGTCAGTATTCACACTGGAAAAAGACAATGTTGTCGAGGAGAATACTGAGATACAGTTTACTAGACTAGATGGGATTGAGGTTCACAGGGAGGAGGTGTGAGCAATTCTGGAAACTATAAAAAATGACTAAGTCCTCTAGGTCAGATGGGATTTATCCCAGGATTCTCCGGGAAGCCAAGGAGGAGATTGCTGAGCCTTTGGCTTTGATCTTTATGTCGTCATTGTCTACAGGAATAGTGCCAGAAGGGAGGATAGCAAATATTGTCCCCTTGTTCAAGAAGGGGAGTAGATACAATCCTGGTAATTATAGACCTGTGAGCCTCACTTAAGTTGTGGGTAAATTATTGAAAAAGATTATAAGAGATAAGATTAATAATCATCTAGAGAGGAAAAAGTTGATTAGGGACAGTCAACACGGTTTTGTGAAGGGTAGGTCATGCCTCACAAATCTTATTGAATTCTTTGAGAAGGTGACCAAACAGATGGATGAGGATAAAGTGGTTGAGGTGGTGTATATGGATTTCAGTAAGGCGTTTGATAAGGTTCCCCACGGTAGGCTGTTGCACAAAATATGGAAGCATGGGATTGAGGGTGATTGAGCGATTTGGATCAGAAATTGGCTAGCTGTGAGGAGTATTCATCCTGGAAATATTCATCCTGGAGTTCAGTTACTAGTGGGGCTACCACAAGGATCTGTTTCGGTCTACTGTTGTTTGTCATTTTTATAAATGACCTGGATGAGGGCGTAGATGGATGGGTTAGTAAATTTGCAGATGACACTAAGGGCGGTAGAATTGTGAATAGTGACAAAGGATGTTGTAAGTTACAGAGGGACATAAATAAGCTGCAGAGCTGGGCTGAAAGGTGGAAATGGAGTTTAATGTGGAAAAGTGTGAGGTGATTCACGTTGGAAGGAGTAACAGGAATACACAGTACTGGGCTAATGGTAAGATTCTTGGTCGTGTAGATGAGCAGAGAGATCTCGGTCTCCAGGTACATAGATCCTTGAAGTTGCCACCCAGGTTGACAGGGTTGTTAAGAAGGCGTACGGTGTGTTAGCTTTCATTTGTAGAGGGATCGAGTTTCGGAACCATGAGGCCATGCTGCAGCTGCACAAAACTCTGGTGCAGCAGCACTTGGAGTTTTGTGTACAGTTCTGGTCACCACATTATAGGAAGGATGTGGAAGCTTTGGAAAGGGTTTAGATGAGATTTACTAGGATGTCGCCTGGTATGGAGGGAAGGTCTTATGAGGAAAGGTTAAGGGACTTGAGGTTATTTTCGTTAGAGGGAAGAAGGTTGAGAGGTGACTTAATTGAGACATGTAAGATAATCAGAAGGTTAGATAGGGTGGACAGGGAGAGCCTTTTTCCTTGACTGATGATGGCTAGTACGAGGGGACATAGCTTTAAATTGAGGGGTGATAGATATAAGACAGATGTCAGAGGTAGCTTCTTTACTCAGTAGGGGTGTGGAACGCACTGCCTGCAGCAGTAGTAGGCTCACCAACTTTAGGGGCATTTAAATGGACATTGGATAAACATACGGATGAGAATGGAATAGTGTAGGTTAGATGGACTTCAGACTGATTTCACAGGGCAGTGCAACATTGATGACTGGAGGATCTGTACTGCGCTGTAATGTTCTAATCTGAGTACATAGAACATAGAACATAGAACAATACAGCACAGAACAGGCCCTTCGGCCCACGATGTTGTGCCGCACTTCTATCCTAGATTAAGCACCCATCCATGTACCTATCCAAATGCCGCTTAAAGGTCGCCAATGATTCTGACTCTACCACTCCCTCGGGCAGCGCATTCCATGCCCCCACCACTCTCTGGGTAAAGAACCCACCCCTGACATCTCCCCTATACCTTCCACCCTTCAACTTAAATTTATGTCCCCTTGTAACACTCTGTTGTACCCGGGGAAAAAGTTTCTGACTGTCTACTCTATCTATTCCTCTGATCATCTTATAAACCTCTATCAAGTCACCCCTCATCCTTCGCCGTTCCAACGAGAAAAGGCCGAGAACTCTCAACCTATCCTCGTACGACCTACTCTCCATTCCAGGCAACATCCTGGTAAATCTTCTCTGCACCCTCTCCAAAGCTTCCACATCTTTCCTAAAGTGAGGCGACCAGAACTGCACACAGTACTCCAAATGTGGCCTAACCAAAGTCCTGTACAGCTGCAACATCACCTCACGACTCTTGAATTCAATCCCTCTGCTAATGAACGATAATACTCCATAGGCCTTCTTACAAACTCTATCCACCTGAGTGGCAACCTTCAAAGATCTATGTACATAGACCCCAAGATCCCTCTGTTCCTCCACCTGACCAAGAACCCTACCATTAACCCTGTATTCCGCATTCTTATTTGTTCTTCCAAAATGGACAACCTCACACTTGGCAGGGTTGAACTCCATCTGCCACTCCTCAGCCCAGCTCTGCATCATATCTAAGTCCCTCTGCAGCCGACAACAGCCCTCCTCACTGTCCACAACTCCACCCATCTTTGTATCATCTGCAAATTTACTGACCCACCCTTCGACTCCCTCCTCTAAGTCATTAATAAAAATTACAAACAGCAGAGGACCCAGAACTGATCCCTGCGGAACTCCACTTGTAACTGGACTCCATGCTGAATATTTACCATCTACCACCACTCTCTGACTTCGACCGGTTAGCCAGTTTTCTATCCAATTGGCCAAATTTCCCTCTATCCCATGCCTCCTGACTTTCCGCATAAGCCTACCATGGGGAACCTTATCAAATGCCTTACTAAAATCCATGTACACTACATCCACTGCTCTACCCTCATCCACATGCTTGGTCACCTCCTCGAAGAATTCAATAAGACTTGTAAGGCAAGACCTACCCTTCACAAATCCGTGCTGGCTGTCCCTAATCAAGCAGTGCCGTTCCAGATACTCGTAAATCCTATCCCTCAGTACCCTTTCCATTACTTTGCCTACCACAGAAGTAAGACTAACTGGCCTGTAATTCCTGGGGTTATCCCTATTCCCTTTTTTGAACAGGGGCACAACATTCGCTACTCTCCAGTCCCCTGGTACCACCCCAGTTGCCAGTGAAGACGAGAAGATCATTGCCAACGGTACTGCAATTTCCTCTCTTGCTTCCCACATAATCCTAGGATATATCCCGTCAGGCCCGGGGGACTTGTCTATCCTCAAGTTGTTCAAAATGTCCAACACATCTTCCTTCCTAACAGGTATCTCTTCTAGCTTATCAGTCCGTTTCACACTCTCCTCTTCAACAATACGGTCCCTCTCGTTCGTAAATACTGAAGAGAAGTACTTGTTCAAGACCTCTCCTATCTCTTCCGACTCAATACACAGTCTCCCACCACTGTCCTTGATCGGACCTACCCTCGTTCTCGTCATTCTCAGGTTTCTCACATACGCATAGAATGCCTTGGGGTTATCCTTGATCCTATCCGCCAAGGATTTTTCATGCCCTCTCTTAGCTCTCCTAATCCCTTTCTTCAGGTCCCTTCTGGCTATCCTGTATCCCTCCACTGCTCTGTCTGAACCTTGTTTCCTCAACCTTATGTAAGCCTCCTTCTTCCTCTTTACTAGACATTCAACCTCCCTCGTCAACCAAGGCTCCCTCACACGACCATTTCTTTCCTGCCTGATCGGTACATACATATCAAGGACACGTCGTATCTGCTCCTTGAAAAAGTCCCACATTTCCACCACATCCTTCCCTGACAGCCTATGCTCCCAACGTATGCTCCTCAAATCCCGTCTTACAGCATCGTAATTTCCCTTCCCCCAATTGTAAAAACTTCCTTGTTGTGCGCACCTATCTCTCTCCATAACCAAGGTGAAAGTCACAGAATTGTGGTCGCCATCACCAAAATGTTCACCCACTAACAAGCCCACCACTTGTCCCGGTTCGTTACCGAGTACCAAATCCAATATGGCCTCCCCTCTGGTTGGACAATCTACATACTGCGTTAGAAAAGCTTCCTGGACACACTGCACAAACACCGCCCCATCCAATCTACTTGATCTAAAGAGGATTAAAGTTGTCTTTCTGCAATTGCATACCGCCTAGGTGAGACGGCACTTTGTTATTTGATGTACAGTACTGTGTGCAGTTGTTGTCTCATTTAGTAATGAAGGATATAGTTGCCATCAAGGGAGTGCCACAGACATTCACCAGACTAACCTCTGGGATTGGATTAGTGGTGCTGGAAGAGCACAGCAGTTCAGGCAGCATCCAACGAGCAGCGAAATCAACGTTTCGGGCAAAAGCCCTTCATCAGGAAGGGCTCTCCTGCTCCTTTGATGCTGCCTGACCTGCTGCGCTTTTCCAGCAACACATTTTCAGCTCTGATCTCCAGCATCTGCAGTCCTCACTTTCTCCTAGATTCCCCAGTCTGTCTGGCAATTAAATTGGCTCCGTACCCCCCACCTTACTGAGCAGCTACATATCGCTGACCTGAAAACATAATGGTCCCCCAGTGAAGAAGGGTCAATGCTCACTGGAATTTTAAAACAAACATTCACTTTCTGAGGGAACCTGATCATGCAAACAACTGTCTGAATTTTGTATCTCTGTTGTTTTGTGAATGAAGCCATTTGAGATTGACAAAACATAGTTGAGGCAACATCTCACCAATGTCCTCTCCTAGTGGTAGAGACGGAGCACCAAGACTAACCTTTTATTTTTAACCTTGACGGAGTTCTTCACTGTGGGTTTTGGCTCATGCATTTTGATTTCTTGATTAAAAAGCAAGAAATCAACCACGTTCAAAACCAAGCTTTAATCCCTCTGTCGGTTTAAATGCTTATGCGTGGTTGCAGAAATTACGTTTGTAATCGCGTCATATCTCACCACTCATACTTGCAGAGAAGCTCTGAGCTACACTCACTTGTCCCCCATAGAAGCGTACTACTCGTTAAAGTGGTAAACGATGGAAACCTGCCCATGGAAATTAAAATGAGCCTGATGTGACTTACTCCAAGCTGGATCCCAGAGTATTGCTTCCCAGCTCTTTGGCTTTCTGCTTCTAATCTAATGATTAACAGATTGCCAGTGAAGATGATTTCTCCAGCCTCCAATGCCAGTTTGACGTTCAGGAATGAACAATGTACTAAATTTATAACAGCTCATTGCTAAACCCTTCTATTCTTCCAGCCACAAATCAAAGACTTCCCAGGCAGTGTAGCTAAAGTGCACTTCCCTGGCCAACAGAATCAAAACACAGTGTGGGCCATTTTAGGTTGATTGGAACATATCTGATGTGAGTGGTGCTAATCCCTCCTGAAGGGATGCAGAATGAAGACCTACAGTGGAAGTATGGACATGAGGAAGCCTACAGAAGGAGATGTCATTCTGATGAGTTGTTAACCAGCTCTCCTCCCCGTCGACTGTTCAATGAAGCACGAGGATTTTCTCCATAGAATCCTGATCAACATTTATCACCCAACAGACATCACTGAAATGCCTTACTCTGTCTTCCCCTTGTTGCTGTTTCTGGAACTCTATATACAAATTTGTAGCTGTTTTTCTCACGTTCGAATCAAAATATTGGGGTCTTTCTGCAAATGCAATTGTGAACCTACAGGTCAGTTTATATTTCTCCTAATGCTTATTCCAATCAACTTCATTGCCAGGCAATTTACTTCCTCTTGATGTGCAACAGCATCCCATTAATGAATCCTTCAGCATCTGGAAGGACAAAGGTGCCAAGTGAGGGATTAATATTAATTGGTGAGTGATGTAACTGATAACATAACCATGATAGAAGCAGAGAACTATTAGAGAGAAGGTGCTCAGATAGGGACTGAGTGAGAAGCAACCCTCGATATTCATATTCTGTGCAGGGTTACATTCCAGTACAAAACATTTGAATGACTTGACCATGCCTACATCCAGGTGAGTGTTAGACTAGAGCAGGTAAGGATTACCTACTGGATCACTGCTGAAGGGATTGGGATAAAGGAAGCCTTAGATGAAGGATTAGAGTGGACCATTCTGAAGATCTCCCTTCCATTGTAACTCCGATCCTAAAACAAATGGCAACAACTATAACGGACCACCAATATCTCCCAGTTTCCCACCAGGCACCATCCAGTATTACTTCATTGTTGCTGGGTCAATATCCTGGAGCACCACCCCTGAGAACCCTGTGGAAGGAATTTTCAGGAGACGGACTGTAGCTGCTTCAGAGTATGCTCCATCACCACCTTGATAACAAAGGCCATTAATCTCAGCAGTTACTGCAATGAGTAATAACAAGATAAGTGAAGGACTTGTACATCAATAATTGTTTTCCGAGTTTGCTATGAAATCAGCATTTGAAACTACCATTGAACTATAAGCTTATATTAACTTTATTGGCACTGGCTCAATGAAAGATATTTCCTATACACCAATGTATAGTCTAGATTGTATGAGAAACATCAATTTTCAGGTTTTTAATACGATTTGGTCCATTGTCAGCAACATGTTCTTTGAATTATTACTACTCATGGGTATTCTAAAAAAAATCAGCAAACAAATCTATCTTTCCTTTTGTTTGGTTGGTTCAATATTTGATGCAAAATGAATTTTAGGATTTATCTCAGGGACAACAGGAAACTTTGATGCTTTCATATTTGTGATTTTGGTTTTACATAAATGTTTGCAAAACAATCTCTAATGCAGATTACGGATGATGGCATGCAGTTTGTTTAATTTTAGCACAGACAATTAAACATCCCATTGATTCCCAACAGGCCACACTGGGAGCTGTGTCACCTTATTGCAGCCTCCACACTTGTACATTAGATTTTTATTGATCCTGCTAAAGTCTGCTTTTTGCAAATTGAAATCAAATTGCAAACCAATTGATTGAACATGCTCAGTTTTATTTGTATTGAACAAAGTAGTTCAATTAAAGCAATAGTTTGCAGAAGGATGAGAGATTAGTCCTTTTCTATTGAAATAGGTAGTTGCGGGCTCACTCAATGTGTTCAGTGCGCTGAGATATCAAAAGTATATTTTGTTTAAAAATGAATTAACTAACTTGATTTGAGAGGGAATGAAAACTTTTGGATTAAAAGAATGCACAGATGCTGTTAAAGCATTTCCCACTCTCTCACAAACGTCTCGAACAGAATCATGCAATACAGCTCTCATTGTTGCAGAAAACCTGCAGGAACCAGTTTGGCAGTTGTACCTGTTTAAGAGAGGAATGGAATGTGATGTTACCCACCTGTGATAGACATTGTGCCCCATGTTCTGCAAAGATGATGACGTATATGAGTGTGAGGTTAATCATTGAAGACTTTGTGCAAATTAAATGATGCTGAAGTAAGAGGTTGGCCTTATCAATGTGCAAAGTGGAGAAGGTAGGTTTATGTATGTGTGTGTGTGTGTGTGAGCATATATGTGTGTGGGTGAGTGTGGGGGTGTGTGTGTGTGAGTGTGTGAGTATATATGTGTGTGGGTGAGTGTGGGTGTGGTTGTGATGTGGGTGGATGTATACCTGTGTGGGGGTGGTTGATTTTGTGCGGATGTGTACATGAGTGGATGGTGTGTCTGTGTGTAGACATATATTTCTGTGGGTGTGTGCTTGTCTGCATGTATGCGTGGTGAGTGTATGTGTGTCTGTCTGTTTGTGTGTGTCCATGTTTGTGTCTGTGTGGGTGGTGTGTTTGTGCATACGAGTCGAGAGTGTGGTGCTGGAAAAGCACATTAGGTCAGACAGCATCCAAGGTACAGGAAAATCGACATTTCAGGCAGAAGCCCTTCATCAGGAATGAGGCTGGGAGCCTCTGGGGTGGTGAGATAAATGGGAGGGAGGTGGGGCTGGGGGAAGGTAGCTGAGAGTGCAATAGGTGGATGGGGGTGGGGGGGATAATGGTGATAGGTTGGAGAGGAGGGTGGAGTGGATAGGTGGGAAGGAAGGTGGACAGGTGGAACAGGTCATGGGGACAGTGCTGAGCTGGAAGGTTGGAACTGGGATAAGGTGGGGGGGAGGGGAAATGAGGAAACTGGTGAAGTTCACATTGATGCTCTGGGGTTAGAAGGTCCCAAGGTGGAAGATGAAGGGTTCTTCCTCCAGGCTTCAGGTGGTGAGGGAGGGGGGGGGGTGTGGAGGAGGCCCAGGAGGGTCTTTGTGGAGTGGGAGGGTGAGTTGAAAAGTTTGGCCATGGGGCGGTGGGGTTGGTTGGTGTGGGTGTCCTGGAGATGTTCCCTAAAAGCGCTCTGCGAGTAGGCGCCCTGTCTCCCCCATGTAGAGGAGACCGCATCGGGAGCAATGGATACAATAAATCACAAGCATGGAAGTACAGATGAAACTTTGATGGTTGTGGAAGGCTCCTTTGGGGTCTTGGAAGGAAGTGAGGGGGGGAGGTGTGGGCGCAGGTTTTGCAATTCCTGCGGTGGCAGGGGAAGGCGCCAGGACGGAAGGGTGGGTTGTAGGGGGGCATGGACTTGACCAGGTAGTCACGGAGGGAATGGTCTTTGTGGAAAGCGGGTAGGGATGGGGAGGGAAATGTATCTCTGGTGGTGGGGTCCGTTTATGGGTGGCAGAAATTGCGGAGGATGATACAAAGTATATTGAGGTTGGTGGGGTGGAAGGTGGAAGGTGAGGACAAGGGGTTCTGTCCATTTTGCGGTTGGAAGGGTGGTGTTTGAGGGTGGAGGTTTGGGAAGTGGATGAGATGTCTATCTCTGAGTGAGAAGGTGGTTGGGTTCCAGTGCTATATCACTCCAGGATTCAGGTGTGTAAATCCAGATTAGCACATCAATGTTGCTCTGAGGGGATGGGAGTCTGATATTTTTGAGATTTGATGTGTTGAATCAAAACTCTTAGATCAATATAATGACCCAATGACATTATTTCAAAGAGCAGGGGCGTTAACCCTGTTATCCTCAACAATATTTAGCCTTCAATTCGCATCGCAATTTATGTTAATTGTTCATTACCACATTGTATCTTTTGGAAGCTTGGTGTGTACAACCTGAAGCCTGTGTTTCCTACATTGTAACACTGCCTCAAATTCAAAAGCACTTTTTGACTATAAAATTGTTTGGGATGTCTTGCTGTGGTGAAGCTTTATTATTTCTTTCAGAATCACAGAACTGTTATAGTGCAGAAGGGGACCATTCTGTCCATCCTGTCTGTACCGGCTCTTCAAACAAGCATCATTCCCAGTATTAATCTCCTGCATTCTCCCTTCCATCTTATTTTTATTGAAATAATTATCAATTGCCTTCTCGAATGTTTCAGTTGAACCTGCCTCCATCAAATTTCCAGGCAGTGCATTCCACACCCTCACAACTCACTGGGTGAGGAAGGTTTATCTTATATCATCCTTGCTTCTTTAGCAAATCACTTTCAATCTATGCCCTTTCTTTCCAGTGCCTTTGATAGTACAATATAATCAGAACATCAGGGGAAAAAGGAGGATTGTTACATCCTTCTGGCATCCAAAAGCAAGTTAATTCACTTTGAACCTAATAATTTTGTCACTGCTGGAGAGAATTCCATTTTTTGATGGTAGCCACGGTGATGCTCATTAGAAAATGCAAGTTACAGAGCATGCTCAGGAACGGTTTTGTTAGACAATCTTGATAGATAAAGGAGTGGAAAGAGAAGTTTCTTTTGAAAAAAAAAGTCTCACTGGCAGTGGGCTGAGCCAGTATTTATTACCCATCCCTAGTTGCCCTTTGAGAAGGTTGGGGGTGGGGAGCTGTCTTGTTGAACCACTGCAGTCTATGTGCTGTATGTAGACCTACAATAGGGAGAGAATTCCAGATTTCAACCAAGCAACACTGGTGGAATGGCGATTATATTATTTATTTATTTAGTGGTGAATTGCTTATCTTTCTCAACAGAGCGCGCTTCATCAATCTGTTGTTTTCTGGCCTGGAAGATTCCCTTGCTCCATGAGGGTCCTGAGCCACTTCTTCCCAAAGTGCAGTTGAGGTGCCTTCCCATTTTCTTCCTTACACTTCCTAAATCTTCGAGCACCTGCTGTTGAGCCCACCTACAAAGGGGAAAGTTACTGCCACTTATCTAGTGCACCTATCCTGCTGTGCGTTGTTATGTTGTTCCGAATAGATGCATTGACCTCTGCTTGGGAGGACAATGCTTTGAACCCAAGCCCTCTAACTCAAAGACAAGTGTAAAGCCACTGAGCCAGCAGTTACTTTGTTGACTAAGGTAGTGGCTCATGGTAAAACCAGACTATCACTGAGGAGACAGTTTCAAATTACGTGATCCTCCCCACTTTCAAACATCAGTCAAAGGATTTCACTGTCTGGTGATTTGCAACTAATGCCCAGCATCTGATGAACTGGATTCATACACCAAACAATTCACGACTATAATTTCTTCCTGTAATGTCTGTGGACAGTAACATCTTAATCATGCACTACATGCTCATTAAAGTAATTACAGTGCAGCAAACACAATGTTTCGGGCACAATGTTGCGTCAGAAACAAGATGCTAATTTAGTGCTTCGTTGAATGTCACACAAGATGTTGCTGGCTTGACCATTTGTCTGAACAGAGCCGTTCCGTCTGTCAGTCCAAGTAAATGAGTGAAAATGAGTTGAAGCTAAAATGACATTTGTGCTTAAAGGTGTTTGCTTAGGGGATCGGTGAATTGCTGGAATTCATGCTTTATACCTGCTGACTTTGACACTGCACCTTTCAAACCTCTTCAAAACTCAGATCTCAATCAATTCTCTCATCACAAGCCATTCCTTAAACTGTTTTGACTTATATTTGCTGCCTTGTATTTTAAAGTTGTCACATAAACATAAATTTATGTTGTAAAATGCCAAATCATGAGGATGCAGCAGCACAGGGTCACAGTAATTTGCTCTAAATCAGCCAACCCTAGACAACACCAACCCAACCTCTCTGATCACCTGTAATGTGAGATAGGCTCATGACTCAGAGGTGATGGAGATTCCCAGGATGGGAGCTGATGGAGGTCTGAACAACATTGGCTGTGCTGTGAGTTGTGACAGAATTGGAACGACAACTCCCCTGAGCCCATCTCAAAAGTCAGAAGCCACTCACTTCCTCTCTTTTCGCTTTTGCTGAGATTCTCACTGGGCTGCAGCCAGTTCCCAATTAAGGGGGATTACTGCTATTGAACTCCTTATTAAAACCACAACTCACCTCATTAATATGCAGCTTTCTATCATAACAAATGAGCTGCACAAATGCGACATTGAGAATTCTCAATGCGACAGTCAGAGTGAGAACCTGGTAACTTCAGCTGCCCACTGGCTATGAGGAACCTCCTGGTTGCTCACCCCCAAACAGTATCTCAGGGCACGATCCATGGGTACCAGCCTCACCTACCCCTCATCCATGGGCATTGGTCAAACCCATCAGGATCCTCAGGGCTCCCGGCAGCTCCCTCACAGAGTACAGAGCTGCCTTGTTTCTGAATCTCGACCTTGATGTAACCAGAAAAGGCCTTTTGACAGAGTTGATTCATAAACTCAGCGCTGAAATCTTTCTTGTAGGTGGTTGCAATGATCACATTGAGTTATTGCTGGTGTCTGAACCATTAGCTGTGAAGCAGATGTTCTCCCCATGGCATCTAATTGATATTTCATCCAGTTCTTTATAAACAAAGGAAAATAATTTGTACATCTTTGACAAAGTGTGCGAGCAACAAACTCCAATTAATATGTACTTCAAAGGCAGATTAAAAGAAAAGTAATATTAATTGCAAAACTTCCTTTACAGACATTGAAATGTCATCACACATTTTGTACTCTTCCTGATCTTCAGTTCCACCCAATTCAAGCCTCCAGGGATGTCACAATATGGTTCATATTGAAACATCCTACCCCAGTACTGGGTACATTGTTTAGGTCAGGAACAGCTTCTATCTCTCATCAGTCTGTAGCATGTCAACTGAGAGGCTTCAGTCAGTAACACACATCAAGTCATTGAGATGTACAGCATGGAAACAGACCCTTCAGTCCAACTCATCCATGCCGACCAGATATCCTAACCAAATCTAGTCCCATTTGCCCCAGCCTGTTCAGCCTCTCCCTATAGCTCAAATCCTCCAACCCTGGCAACATCCTTGTAAATCTTTTCTGAACTCTTTCAAGTTTCACAACATCTTTCCGATAGGAGGGAGAATAAAAAGGAAAGATGCAGATAAGGCAGACGAGCTCCAGCTTGTACCCTGCCACCATTCTTGGAGGATCACCACATGGTCATAACTGAGGGAAGTATCTCTTGCTGATATCTGTTCCACACACCTACTGCTCTGTGAGGGAGAAAAAATAATACTTCTTTAACAACATTTGCAATGTAATTTGCAATCATAGAGTCTCGAACCTAGAAAAATGCCTTGAACCACTTTCCAGTATCATTATCATACTCTGTACTCTGAAGCAGAGATGGAGATAGGTAAACAAAACTTTGATTGGAAAGCTTAGATTTAGGGAAGTCTTCGAGGAGGTGGGAAAGTGAAGGGCTTTAGGGCACAATGTTGCATCAGAAACAAGATGCTAATTTAGTGCTTCGTTGAATGTCACACAAGATGTTGCTGGCTTGACCATTTGTCTGAACAGAGCCGTTCCGTCTGTCAGTCCAAGTAAATGAGTGAAAATGAGTTGAAGATAAATGACATTGTGCTTACAAGTGTTTACTACGGGAAGCGGTGAATTGCTGGAATTCATGTTTTATACCTACTGACTTCTTCACTTCACCTTTAAAACCTCTTCAAAACTCAGATCTCAATCAATTCTCTCCTCACCAACCATTGTAGAGAATGGGTCAGAGAAAGTGGAGGCCCACCCAACAATGTGTTGGCCTGAAAAGGCAGGAGGATGCACAGGAGACTTGATTCAGAATAAGAGAGAATTGGAACCCCAGGACTCCCTCTCTTCAGTTCCAGAAAAGACTCATTGGGTTGGAAATGTTAACTCTGTTTGTCTCTCTGCACAATGCTGCCAGTTTCTGGTTTTATTTTAGGGGGTTTGGGGAAATAGTTTCATGGATCAGGGGCTGCAAATGGATTCAAAAATGAGGATGTGAATTTTAAATTGAGGAATCCGTTGCCAAAGTTAATTTGTCATGTCATTTTGTGTCTTGGTCAGAAGTCACATGACACCAGACTATAGTCCAACAGGTTCATTTGAAATCACAGGCTTTCAGAGCGCTGCTGCTTTGTCAGGTGGGGTAGTGTGGCACCTCTAATTCCAAATGTTGTTAAATTCATAGCTGTCCAGGAGTTAGGTGTCTTGGAGGATGTTTGACACCTTCTTTGATATAATTCATCATTCCTTCCATGTCATAGATTTATAATTGGAGCAAATGATCAAAAATTGAGTCAAAACTTCTCGTACCACACCACGTACATATTCCCAGGATGTTCTCTCTTTTCTCCCCCAGGACAATAAATTGGCAATTTCCTGACGGGGTATTGTCAGGTTTGCATCCTGTGTTGTTGGTTTTGCTGTTGCGATCATAAAGAGGTAATTTAGTTCCAGGAAATATTTTGTATAATTTCAAGGCATTTCACAAACAAATGGTCCATTATGAATCGATGTTTCATTGACAGTTCAGCTGGAGACCTATTCTTGTGCTGTGTGTGTGCAATGTAATAACTCTTCCTATAGTTATCTTGAAAAAAACATTTTTTTGGTTGAGAAATTCTATGACTCACCCCCAAAAGAGTGGCTTTAGTATTTGGTTATTGACTGAACTTTCCAATCTGATTTTAACTCCCAGCCTGAACAAGGTGGGAGCTAATGGCACCATGAAATCAATTTGGATCATGTCAATCAGCTTACACGCTCATTGTCTGCTGGAACTGGGCATCTCATTCCAATCATTAATCAACACCCTTCCTCCCTCAGTAATCCAGCGACACCTCCCCCCCCCACACACCCCACACCCCTCACACACACACCCCACACCCCTCACACACCCCCCACACACCCCACACCCCCCACACACACCCCTCAAACACACTCCTCACACACACCCCTCACACACCCCTCACACACACCCCTCACACACCCCTCACACACACCCCACACACCCCTCACACACCCCCCACACACCCCACACCCCCCACACACCCCACACCCCCCACACACACCCCTCAAACACACTCCTCACACACACCCTTCACACACACCCCTCACACACACCCCTTCAACACACTCCTCACACACACCTCACACACACCCCTCAAACACACCCCTCACACACACCCCTCACACACACACCCCCCACACACCCCTCACACGCACCCCTCATACACACCCCTCAAACACACACCCCTCACCCACACACCCCTCAGACACACCCCTCACAAACACACCCCACCCACACCTGTCACACACACCCCTCACACACACTCCTCACCCACACACCCCTCACCCACACACCCCTCAGACACACCCCTCAGACACACCCAACCCACACCTGTCACACACTCACCTCACATACACCACTCACACACACTCCTCACACACACCCCTCACACACACCGCTGACACACACTCCTCACACACACCCCTCACACACACCGCTGACACACACTCCTCACACACACCCCTCACATACACTCCTCGCCCACACACCCTCACACACCCCTCAAACACACTCCTCACACACACTCCTCACACACACACCTCACACATACTCCTCACACACACTCCTCACACACACCCCTCACATACACTCCTCGCCCACACTCCTCACACACGCCCCTCACACACACCACTCACACACACCCCTCACATACACCGCTGACACACACTCCTCACACACACCCCTCACACACACCCCTCACACACAACCCTCACACACACCCCTCACCCTCATTCCTCACCCACATCCCTCACACACACCCCTCACACACCAGTCACATGCACCCCTCACACACACAGACTCCACACACACCCCTGACACACAACCGCCACCACACACACTCACACACACCCCTCACACACATCCCTCACATACATTCCTCACCCACACCCCTCACACTCACCCCTCACACACACCCCTCACACTCACCCCTCACACACACCCCTCAAACACACTCCTCACACACATCCCTCACACACACCCCTCACCCACATTCCTCACCCACATCCCTCACACACACCCCTCACAAACCCCTCACATGCACCCCTCACACACACACACACACACACACCCCACACACACCCCTAACACACAACTGCCACCACCCACACTCACACACACCCCCAACCCACACTCTTCACACACACTCCTCACACACACCCCTCACACACAACCCTCATACCCACCCCTCACACACACCCCCCACCCACACTCTTCACACACACTCCTCACACACACCCCTCACACACACCCCTCACACACTCCCCCCACCCACACCCCTCACACACACTGCTGACACACCCTCCTCACACACACATCTCACACACACCCCTCACACACACCCCCCACCCACACCCCTCCACCCCTCACACACACCTCACACACACACCTCACACACACCCCTCACCCACACACACCTCACACATACACGTCACACACACCCCTCACCCACACACTCCTCACACACACTCCTCACACACACTCCTCACTCACACCCCTCGCACACACCCCTCGCACACACCCCTCGCACACACCCCTCACACACCCCTCACACACACCTCACACACACCCCTCACCCACACCCCTCACACACACCTCACACACACCCCTCACCCTCATTCCTCACCCACACCCCTCGCACACACCCCTCACACACACCCCTCACACACACCTCACACACACCCCTCACCCTCATTCCTCACCCACACCTCACACACACCGCACACAGCCCTCACTCACACACACCTCACACACACTCCTCACACATACTCCTCACCCACACTCCTCACACACACTCCTCACACACCACTCACATGCATCCTTCACACACACACACCTCACAAACACCCCTCACACACACCCCTCAAATACACTCCTCACACACACTCCTCACACACACCCCTCACACACACCCCTCACACACACACCTCACAAACACCCCTCACACACACTCCTCACCCACACCCCTCACACACACCCCTCACAAACACCCCTCACACACACCCCTCAAATACACTCCTCACACACACTCCTCACACACACCCCTCACACACACCCCTCACACACACCCCTCACAAACACCCCTCACACACACTCCTCACACACACCCCTCACACACACCCCTCACAAACACCCCTCACACACACACCTCAAATACACTCCTCACACACACTCCTCACACACACCCCTCACACACACCCCTCACACACACCCCTCACAAACACCCCTCACACACACTCCTCACAAACACCCCTCACACACACCCCTCAAATACACTCCTCACACACACTCCTCACACACACCCCTCACACACACCCCTCACACACACCCCTCACCCTCATTCCTCACCCACACCCCTCACACACACCCCTCACACACCACTCACATGCACCCCTCACACACACACACACCTCACAAACACCCCTCACACACACTCCTCACACACACCCCTCACACACACTCCTCACACACACCTCACAAACACCCCTCAAATACACTCCTCACACACACCCCTCACACACACCCCTCAAATACACTCCTCACACACACACCTCACAAACACCCCTCACACACACCCCTCACACACACTCCTCACACACCCCTCACACACACTCCTCACACACACCCCTCACACACACCCCTCACACACACACCTCACAAACACCCCTCACACACACCCCTCACACACACTCCTCACACACACCTCACACACACTCCTCACACACACTCCTCACACACACTCCTCACACACACCCCTCACACACACCTCACACACAAACCTCACACATACCCCCCACCCATACACGTCACACACACCTCACCCACACACCTCACAAACACCCCTCACACACACCCCTCAAATACACTCCTCACACACACCCCTCACACACACCCCTCACATACACTCCTCACACACACCCCTCACACACAACCCTCACACACCACTCACATGCACCCTTCACACACACACACACACCACACACGCCCCTGACACACAACCGCCACCACCCACACTCACACACACCCCTCACACACACCCTCCACCCACTGTCCTCACCCACACTCCTCACACACACCCCTCGCACACACCCCTCGCACACACCCCTTACACACACCCCTCACACACACCTCACACACACCCCTCACCCTCATTCCTCACCCACACCCCTCACACACACCTCACACACACCCCTCACATACACTCCTCACACACAACCCTCACACACCACTCACATGCACCCTTCACACACACACACACCACACAAGCCCCTGACACACAACCGCCACCACCCACACTCACACACACCCCTCCACACACCCTCCACCCACACTCCTCACCCACACTCCTCACACACACACCTCACACACACCCCTCGCACACACCCCTCGCACACCCCTCAAACACACTCCTCACACACACTCATCACACACACTCATCACAAACACACCCCACCCACACCCCTCACACACACCTCACACACACCGCACACAGCCCTCACTCACACACACCTCACACACACTCCTCACCCATACTCCTCACCCACACTCCTCACACACACTCCTCGCACACACCCCTCACACACACCCCTCACACACACCTCACACACACACCCTTCACCCTCATTCCTCACCCATACCTCTCACACACACCCCTCACACACCACTCACATGCACCCCCTCACACACACACACCACACACACCCCTGACACACAACCACCACCACCCACACTCACACACACCCCTCACACACCACTCACAGGCACCCCTTACACACACACACACACACACACACCTCACACACACCTCTCACACACACCCCTCACAAACACCCCCCACCCACACTCCTCAGACACACTCCTCACACACTCCCTTCACACACACCCCTCACACACACTCCTTAAACACACTCCTCACACACACCCCTCACCCACACCCCTCACCCACACACCCATCACACTCACCCCTCACACACACCCCTCAAACACACCCCTCACACACACTCCTCACACACACCTCACACACACCCCTCACACACACACCCCTCAAACACACTCCTCACACACACCCCTCAACCACACCCCTCACCCACACCCCTCATCCACACCCCTCACACTCACCCCTCACACACACCCCTCAAACACACTCCTCACACACACTCATCACACACACCCCTCATAAACACACCCCTCACCCACACACCTCCCACACACCCCCTACCCATACACGTCACACACGCACCTCACACACACTCCTTAAACACACCCCTCATCCACACCCCTCACACTCACCCCTCATCCACACCCCTCACACTCACCCCTCACCCACACCCCTCACCCACACCCCTCACCCACACCCCTCACCCACACCCCTCACACACATCCCTCACACTCACCCCTCACACACACCCCTCAAACACACTCCTCACAGACACCCCTCACACTCACCCCTCACACACACCCCTTAAACACACTCCTCACACATACCCCTCACACACACCTCACACACCCCTCACACACACCCTTCACACACATACCCCTCAAACACACTCCTCACACACACCCCTCAACCACACCCCTCACCCACACCCCTCATCCACACCCCTCACACTCACCCCTCACACACACCCCTCAAACACACTCCTCACACACACTCATCACACACACCCCTCACAAACACCCCCCACCCACACACCGCACACACAGCCCTCACCCACACACACCTCACACACACCCCCTACCCATACACGTCACACACGCACCTCATACACACTCCTTAAACACACCCCTCATCCACACCCCTCACACTCACCACTCACCCACACCCCTCACCCACACCCCTCACCCACACCCCTCACACTCACCCCTCACCCACACCCCTCACCCACACCCCTCACACTCACCCCTCACACACACCCCTCAAACACACCCCTCACACACACCCCTCACACATAACCCTCACACAAACCCCCTACCCATACACGTCTCACACACACACCTCACATACACTCCTCACCCACACTCCTCACCCACACTCCTCACACACACCCCTCGCATACACCCCTCGCATACACCCCTCGTACACACCCCTTGCACACACCCCTCACACACACCTCTCATACACTCCCCTCACACACACCTCACACACACCCCTCACCCTCATTCCTCACCCACACCCCTCACACACACCCCTCACACACACCACTCACATGCACCCCCTCACACACACACACACCACACACACCCCTCACACACACCCCTGACACACACCCCTCACACACACCCTCCACCCACACTCCTCAGACACACTCCTCACACACTCCCCTCACACACACCCCTCACACACACCCCTCACCCACACCCCTCACCCACACCCCTCACACTCACCCCTCACACACACACCTCACACACACACCTCACACACACCCCTCACACACTCCTCACACACCCGCCCACCCACACTCCTCACACACACCCCTCACAAACACACCTCACAAACATCCCCCCCACACACATGCTCACACACACTCCTCACACACACCCCTCACATACACTCCTCATACACACCCCTCACACACACCCCTCAAATACACCCCTCACACACACTCCTCACACACACCCCTCACACACACTCCTCACACACACCTCACACACACCTCACACACACTCCTCACACACACTCCTCACACACACTCCTCACACATACCCCTCACATACACTCTTCGCCCACACCCCTCACACGCCTCACACACCCCTCACAACACACCCCACCCACTCCCCTCACAAACATCCCTCACATACATTCCCCCACACATTCATCATTCACACCCCTCACCCACACCCCTTACACACATCCCTCACACACACCCCTCACATACACACCCCTCACACACACCCCTCACACACACCCCTCACATACACACCCCTCGCCCACACTCCTCACCCACACTCCCCCCACACACTCATCACTCACACCCCTCACACACACCCCTCACCCACCCACACTCCTCAAACATTGCCCTCACACACATTCCTCACACACACACCCCCCCACACCCCTCACACACACCCCTCACACACAAACCCTTTACACACACTCCTCGCCCACACTCCTCGCCCACACTCCTCACACACACCCCTCACTCACACCCCCTCACACACAAACCCTTTACACACACTCCTCGCCCACACTCCTCGCCCACACTCCTCACACACACTCCTCGCCCACACTCCTCGCCCACACTCCTCGCCCACACTCCTCGCCCACACTCCTCGCCCACACTCCTCGCCCACACTCCTCGCCCACACTCCTCACTCACACCCCTCGCACACACCCCTCGCACACACCCCTCACACACACACCCCACCCACACACCCCACCCACACTCCTCACACACACTCCTCACCCACACCTCTCACACACACCCCCCACGCACACCCCTCACACACACCGCTCACACACCCCCCCACCCACACCCCCCACCCACACCCCACCCACATTCCTCACACACACCCCTCACACAAAACGATTGCATAAATACTGCCCCCTCCACTCTTCCTGTCAACCCCAAATGAAGAGTCACCTCAGCTTGAAGCACTAGCTTGCTCTCTCTCTATGGATGCTATCGGATCTGCTGTGATCTCTAGTATTTGTTGTTTCCAGTACAGATTCTATCATTTGGAGTAAGTTACTCCAGCACCTCTTTGAAGTTATTTTGTTAACTTCGCGTGGAGGCCCATGTTGCCTTCCTGGCAGCTTTAGCTGCTGGGTAACCTCCCCTCCTCCCCATTGCCCCCCCACCTCCAGGTGAAACTGTCATTGGCCAGCCCATGTATTCCTCACAGACCTGGTTCCCTGCGGGAATTCAGGAATAGCCTCACAGCTACCATTGAGGCTAAAATGGGGAAATCAGTGGACATGGAGCTGCCCTATTTTATTGCACCTCCTGTTGTAGTTCCCTCTGTTATTATCAGGGTTATAATTACCCATTTATTTCTTTTGAAACAAGGAGAGGTCCCTGATCAAGTTTGCCTTGAGCAGAAAATGCCTGCCTTTGATGCTCAGCCCCTGGAGTGCAAGGTCACTGCAGATATAGGTCTGTTGGAATTACAAATAAAGCAGTCCCTTTGGCATGATTTGTGAGCCATTACGTGAGTTAAAGAGCCTACAATCTAATCTGGAGTTGTCGAGTGCTCACCCCACTGAAACATAGTGAGAAACAACTTTAGCTGCTGCATTTAAATATCCGATGCTAATATTGTTGCATAGAATATAGGACATTGAACAGTACAGCACAGTACAGGCCCTTCAACCCTCGATGTTATGCTGGCTTTTTATCCTACTCTAAGATCAGACTAACCTACATGCCCTTCATTTTACTATCATCCATGCGCCTATCTAAGTGTCGCTTGAATGACCCCAATGTATCTGACTCTACGACCACCACTGGCAGTGCATTCCACGTACCCACCATTCTCTGTGTAAAGAACCTACCCCTGCCATCACCCCTAAACCTTCCTCTAACTACCTTAAAAGTATGTCCCCTCATGATAGATATTGCCACCCTGGGAAAAAGTCTCTGTCTATCCACTGTCTCTATGCCTCTCATCATCTTATACACCTCTATCAAGTCACCTCTCATCCTTCTTCACTCCAATGAGAAAAGCCCAAGCTCCCTCAACCTTTCTTCATAAGCCATGTCCTCCAGTCCAGGCAGCATCCTGGGAAATCTCCTCTGCACCCTCTCTAAAGCTTCCATAACTTTCCTATAATGAGGTGACCAGCACTCAACACAATATTCCAAGTGTGGTCTAACCAGGGCTCTATAGAGCTGCAGCATAACCTTGCGGCTCTTAAATTCATTCCCCCTGTTAATGAAAGCCAACACACCATATGCCTTCTTAACAACTTTAACAACTTGGGTGGCAACTTTGAGGAATCTCTGGACATGGACCCCAAGATCCCTCTGTTCCTCCACACTGCCAAGAATCCTGCCTTTAATGCTGTATTCTACATTCAAATTTGACCTTCCAAAGTGAATGACTTCACACTTTTCCAGATTGAATACCACCTGCCACTTATCAGCCCAGTTCTACATCCTGTCCTGTAGCAACCTACAACAGCCCTCCTCATTATCTACCACTTCACTAACCCACCCTTCCACTCCCTCATCCAAGTCATTTTAAAAAATCACAAAGCACAGAGGTCCCACAATCGATCCCTGAGGAACACCACTGGTCACTGAGCTCCAGACTGAATACTTTCCATCTACCACCACCCTCTGTCTTCCCTGGGTCAGCCAATTCTGTGTTCAGTTAGACAGATTTTCCTGTGTCCCATGCCTCCTTCCTTTCTGAATAAGCCTACTATGGGGAACCTTATCAAATTCCTTGCAAAAAATCCATGTACACCACATCCACTGCTCCACCTTCATCAACATGTTTTGTCACATTCTCAGAGAATTCAATAAAGTTGTGAGACATGACTTGCCCCTCACAAAGCCATGCTGACTATCTCTGGTCAAACTATGGTTTTCCAAGTAAGCATAAAGTCTGCATCTCAGAATCCTCTCCAATAGTTAGCCCACCACTAATGTAAGGCTGACTGCTCTGTAATTCCTGGGATTATCCCTATTCCCTTTTTTGAAGAAGGGAATATCACTTGCCACCTTCCAGTCATCTGACACTACTCCACTGGACAGTGAGGATGCAAGGATCATAGCCCAAGGCACAGTAATCTCTTCCCTCCCTTCCTGTATGCAACCTAGGCTATATCCCATCTGGCCCAGGTGATTTATCTATCCTTTAAGATTTTCAAGCTTTTCAGCACATTCTCCTTCCAAACATCAACCTGTTCTAACATATCAGTATGTTTCATGCTCACATAATCAAGGTCCCTCTCACTAGTGTATAACGAAGCAAAGTATTCATTAAGGACATCCCCTACTGACTCCAGGTGCAATTTCCCTCTACTATCCCTGATCAGTCCTACCCTCACTTGGCTATCCTCTTTGTTCCTCACACAAGTGTAGAATGTCTTAGGGTTTTCCTTAATCCTACCCGCTAAAGCTTTTTCATGCCCCCTCTTGGCTCTCCTAAGTCCATTCTTCAGTTCCTTCCTGGCTAACTTGTAACCCTCTAGAGCCCAGTCTGATCCTTGCGTCCTCAACCTTCATCCTTCTTCCTCTTGCCTAGATGTTCCACATTCCTTGTCACCCAAGGTTCTTTCATCCTGCCATCCCTTCTTTTTCTCAGTGGGACAAATCTGTCCAGCACTATCAGCACTTCCTAAACAACCTCCCACAACCTCTGTCGTGCAGTCCCTGAGAATATCTGTTCCCAATTTAGGTGCCCCAGTTCCTGCCTAATAGCATTGTAATCCCCGCTCCCCCCAATTAAATACTTTCCCATACCGTCTGCTCCTATCCCTCTCCATGAGTATAATTCACTGTCTGAGCTGGAATACTTAATGTACTGTGTTGTTTGCACTTTTCAGTATCTATGAATATCTTACGGGCTACCTCTTCTGAATAATGCTGAAAGCAAATTTCTGTGGAGCTCAACTGAATAAACAGGAGCTGTAATTGGTGAGTCTAGGTCTAGGATTAATGTAGAGGATAACAACATGGAGAAATATCAGTGTGCCAAAATAATCTAATAAAGAAACACAGGTTAGAATCAAGCAATTAATTTAAGCTACAAATTATCCCTTGACTTAGACTCTGCATCAGTAAACCTTTAGATGACTGTTCATAACAGGCTATCAGTTTAACATTATCAGCAGTACCTTTGTGTGCAGATTGCTTGCTGGTATGATTTGCGTGAGTTCTCAAGTGGTTTGCCATTTAAACTCTGCCAACCTTCACATTTTGAGTCGTCTTTGTCTGAGTCTTCAAGGCACCAAGGCATCTGTCAAACACAAAGGGAGCTGACCTCTCCCCCCATTCCATTGCAGAAGGAATTGCCAAAGAATCAGAGGCATATGGGGAGACTGTTTTACACAACAAATTGTTAAGAACTGGAACAGGTGACATGGAAGCAGATGCAGTAACCTTTAAAAGGACTTCAGATAAATAATAGAAAGGGAAATATTTGCAAAGGACTGGGGAGTAGGGTTAATTGGAAAATTGATTGAAGCGTGTAAGATCAAGAATGATCTTGTCAAGACGCGTTAGGGTCAGTTCAGAACTAAGGGGCAGTGTTTTAAAATTCGAGGTCACCCTATCAGGAAAGAAATCCCTGTCTCTGAAGGTTTTGCTATCTTGGAACTGTCTACCTCAGGAGGTGTTGATGGTGGAGTCTGTGTATATTTTGAATACAGAGATGGATAACTTCTTGTTCGGTATGGAAATGGAAGGTTACGAGGGCTCAAAGGGAATGTGGAGATTAGTGTCCCACACTTTAGCCATGATCTATTGAAAGAGAGAATCCGAACAGGAAGGAGGCCATTCAGTCCATCATGCCTGCACCTGCTCTATAGTCTTGTGGCAATCTCCTGCTATCCCCCTATATCTCTCCACACCATTTCATTTCAGTTAATCATCCAATTCCCTCATGAATGTTTCAATTAAACCTGCCTCCACCTCATTTCCAGGTAACGCACTCTAATCCCTAATTACTCGCAGAGTGAATAAAGTTTCTTTCCCTCTTTTGTCTTCATTCCTGATGAAGAACTTATGCCCAAAACATCAACTCTCATGCTCCTTGGATGCTGCCTGACCAGCTGTGTTTTTCCACGTTCATATGTTAGCTCTCCCAAAGAGCTGGCGCAGATATGATGGATGGAATGGCCTCCTGAATCCTATATCATTCTATGATTTCATCAAGAGCACCTCCTGACAGTGAATTATGGGCAAGGTTAGTTTAGTTTCCATATGCCATGAGACATAAAAGATAACCAGATGGTTGGATAGGGTGGACAGTGAGAGCCTTTTTCCTCGGATGGTGATGGCGAGCACAAGGGGACATAGCTTTAAATTGAAGGGTGATAGATATAGGACAGATGTCAGGGGTAGTTTCTTTACTCAGAGAGTAGTAGCGGCGTGGACTGCACTGCCTGCAACAGTAGGAGGCTCCCCAATTTTAGACCACCCTGTTGCTCCTACATCTTTCTGTAATCTGTTTACATATTTGTAACACTCTCACACTCACTGTTGAGAGGCCTGCAATGTTGCAGCTCCAACATTGTCACTGCACCCTTCCTATTTCTGAACTCTGCTTATACTGCCTCACTGTTCGAGTCCTCCATAGTGCCCTCCCTCAGCACAACTGTGATAGCCTCTCTGACCAGTAATGTAACTCTTCCATCCCTTCTATCTCCCTCTCTATCCCACCTGAAGCATTGATATCCAGCGGTATTTAGTTGCCAATCATGCCCTTCCCTCAACTGAGTCTCAGCAGTAGCAATAACATCATACACCCAGGTTCTAATCCAAGCCCGAAATCCTTGTTTGTGCATCTCCAACAGTTGAAACTGACTTCATTATTTTTTTCTTTTATTTAATGGCAATGCCCAGAAGAAAGATACTTATTAAGGCCTTTGAGATCATGATTACCATTAACTGAAAGGACATGCAATAGATTCAGCAAAACCTATAAGCCATTTCATTTGTCAAGCTGTGAATTTCTAAATACTTAATCCCATTAGTAACACTAAATGGAGACTTGAATTAAATATGACAAGGTAATAAGGAATTTTCCTCCTGCAAAGGAAATATTAATATTAAAGAGCTCAGCTATTTTTCTGTTTCCTTCAGGATATGTATCCAAATCATTTTGCAACATTTCTTCACAGCTTGCAATTATTCTCTTGTGCTGTTTTATTAAATCTTTTAAAAATTCATATTTGTAACTTCAATGATCAATAACGACAAGTTTAAAAAGATTAAAATACACCAAAGCTAATCTACAAACTTTCGAAATTTGTATTTCTAACACTGCAATTGGCATTGAGTTTAACGAGTACAGGTCCTTCCATTAGCACGAAGCTCACAATGGTGAGACACATCTGATAAATTGCAAAATCTCAATTAAAATAAAATGCATTCCTGTTGATATCAAGAATCGTGTCCAGCTCTTGATGCCACAGTTTGGAAAGGCTATGAAGGGACTGGAGAGGATGCAAAACAGACCCAGAAGAATGGTTCCAGTGATAAGGAAGTGCAGTTTCGTGGTCAGATTGGAGAAGTTGGGACTGTTGTCCTTGGAGAAGTGAAAGTTGAGAGGAATTTTGATAGGTGTGTTCAAAATCGTCGGGATAGGATTATAAACAAAAAACTAATACAATTGACAAAAGAACCAATGGTGACATGAGGTGAAAGGTTTTCTCACAGCACGTGGTTAGGTGCTGCTTGACAGCATGGTGGACAGAGATACAAATATTGGGTCATTTGGAAACCAGTACAGACCTGGTGGGTCGAATGGCCTCCTTCTGTCCAGAACAATTCTCTGATTCTACCACCTGAAGGAGAAGGTGTTTCGCCTCATGGTTCACATGTTTTCCTGTTCTCCCAGTCAGCCACCTTCATGACACATAGATTCCATTCGAATGTTTAAGTGTTGCTTCTGAGATGAGTATTGGTATGAATTCCCTGAAAGAATCTTATATCACAATCAGGACTAAATATTTATCGCTTGTGAGATGATTGTAAATCCAATCTTTTATAATACTCTCCAAAACCTTTCCTACAACAGAAATAAGGCTCACTGGTCTACATTTACCTGGTCATCTCTGCTGCCCTTTTTGAACAAGAGTACAACATTTGCCACCCTCAGTCCTCTGGTACTAAACCTGTAGACAATGGTGACTCAAAGATCAAGGCTAAAGGCTCCGCCATCTCCTCCCTTGGAAAATTCTTGGAAAAGTCCTATCCGGCCCAGGGTACTTATATACTTTCACATCTTCTAGAATTGCCAACACCTCCTCTTTACTAACTTCAATCCTTTAAAATCTAGCAGCCTGTGTCTCAGTCTTCTCCTCTACAATATTCTCCTTTTCCTGAGAGAAAGCAGATGAGAAACATTCATTTAGCTCCTCTCTCATCTCCACAGGGTCCACACACAATTCCCCAAAGCTGTCTTTGACAGGCCCAAACTCTAACAAACTCACACAGACTCATATAAGCAAAGAGTGACTGACTAAACTTTGTGATATTTATATTTTTAGCTTTTCTTTATTTCAAAGTGAGAAAATGTGGATGGTTGCATGATTAACAAAATGATTAATGACTGTAATCCTATTTTCAATAAGTGGTAAGCTGCTGATGAATTTGCCAACTGATTTGGCGGTAAATCACCCACCTGTACACAAAACATACTCGGAAGAACATTTAAAATGGTAACAGATTTCCGTTTCAGCTCTGGTGATTAGTGTAAGCAGTTAACACAGCTGATTCTATTCATCAGACTGTTATTTTTGGTCTAAGTTACTCCAAAAGGAATTACATTAAAATTACAGTCAAACTATTATTCACATTATGAAAAATTATTATGTCTCAAAATTATTGGCTGAGAGGACTTTGGGAATAAATGATTATTCCTACAATGATGAAATGAGGTATTTTATCATTGATTGTCAGGATGAAGTCTCTCTGACAGTTAACTGGAATCTCCCAGGACACTGTCTGTCTATTGTATATTAACTCGAACCTTAAGACACTCTGTATGACAAAAGCCAACTACCTGGGCTCTCTGAGAGAGATATGCAATAATGAAATACAAGCATTTTTCCATTGAATAGTATATGGAATAGTATATGACTTGGCATTTCCAAATTGTACTTCATTCAGGAGAGTGAAGGTTATCAGTAACAAGCAGAGTTATATCCTGTCTGTTTGCTTTAGATTCTAAGTCAGGTCCCAAAATGGTTGTTTTAAGCCATTGTACTTCCTAACCTCTGGATACCAAACAGTTGTTTATATCAGAAGCAAAGTGTCCAAATCTTAGTTTCAGCTGGTTTTCCATCAATAATCTAGACATGAATCTAGGAGGTATGATCAATCAATTCACAGGTGACACCAAAATTCCTGGTCTGCTAAACAGTGAGGAGGAAAAGCCTACAGCTCCAGAATGATTTAATTGGGCTGGTCAGAGGGGCTGAAGAGTGGCAAATGGAATTAAATCCTGAAAAGTGCGAGAGTGAGGCATTTTGGAAGAATTAACAGGGCAAGTGATTATACAATAAATGGCGGGATCTGAGGAAGTACAGAAGATTAGAAGACCTTGGCGTGCATGTCCATTGAACATTAGAGGCAGTAGGACGGTGCATAAGATGGTTAAGAAGACATACGGGGTACTTGGCTTTATTGGTGAAGGAACTGAATACATGAACAGGGAGATTGTGCTGGAGCTGTGTATGACAACAGCTAGGCTACAGTTGGAATACTGTGTGTAGACTGGCCTCCGTGCTATAGGAAAGATGTGATTGCACGAGAGAAGGTGCAGAGAAGATTCAACAGGATAGTGTCTGGGCTGGAGTGATTGGACATGAAGAGAAACTAAATAGGCTGGAATTGTTTTCCTTAAAGCAGAGAAGGCTGGGGAGGGGAACCTGACTGAGGTGTAAAACGTTCTGAGGAGCATTGATAGGGCTGTTAGGGAGAAACATTCACCTTTAATAGAGGGATCAGAAGCCAAATAGTACAGTTTTAAGGTAAAAAGGCAGGAGGTTTAGAGGGGATGTGATGAAAACGTTTTTTATCCAGCAGATGGTGGGTTTCTGGAACTCTCTGCCTCTAAGGGTAATAGAGGCAGAAACCCTCATCATATTGAATCAGAATTTTCATTTACACTTCAAACACCATAGCTGACAGGCTCTGGCCCAAGTGCTAGAAAGTGGGGTTTGAATAGATGGATGTTTGATGACTGATGTGGAAATGATGGACCAAAGCTCTATCTTCTGTGCCATAAAAATTCTATGATTTTATATCTTTAGTGAGATTCTAACCAAAATCATTGAAAAATGTCAGGGATCTGTTTGTGTTAGAACATTGCTGTTTCTGGGCATTTTAACTACCCCTTAAAAGGCAAATGAGGTCAGGGACCAGGAACAAGGCAAAGGACAACGGGATCAAAGATGGGCTTTCCTTTTTGAATGAATCAACATCAGGTTTATCCTGGACTTGCTGCACAGCCGGAAAGTGGTTACTCCAACTTGGGCAAAGATGGATCCAGTTATATGAAGGATAGGTCAGTGACTTCAATACCTCACTCCACAACCTGTCCCTATACCTCTCAAAATCCACTCAGAGAAGATAGAAAAAAAAATCTTGCTCAGTTCTTTTAACAAGGTCCCAACAAGAAGATGCCGAGGTGTGATAAAGGGGTCTTGGACAAATCCCTCTCAATTAACAAGATAATGATTTTTGATTACAAATCATTTGGAGGTGCCGATGTTGGATTGGGGTGTACAAACTTAAAAACCACACAACACCAGGCTGTAGTCAAACAGGTTTATTTGGAAGTACTAGCTTTGGGTGCACTGCTCCTTCATCAGGTGGTTGTGGACTGTAAGATTGTAGGACATAGAATTTGTAGCAAAAGTTTACAGTGTGATGTAATTGAAATGATATATTGAAAAAGGCTTGGATTATTTGTTAAGTCTCTCATCTTTTAGAATAGGCATGTTGGTTTCAGTTCTTTCATATGTAAATTCCAGAACTTTCTTAAAGTTACATTCTGAAGTGAACTTTAACAATGGGTGCCATGTCGACCCTGATAATGCATTGTAGGTGTGAGGTGCCCTGTGTGAGGCTGTCTGTGCCCCAATGTTCAGAATGATTCTAATCTAAAAAAGGGATTTAAAGAATCTTACATGGATTTATGCAGCTTTTGAGCAAAATAAAATGAAATTCTGCAAGAACAAATTCACCCCACAAGCTTATATTTGCTCCGAAAGCTAGTGCTTCCAAATAAACCACATTTGCTAGCCTCCAGTCCTCTGGCACTACTCCTGTAGACAAAGAGGACACAAAAATCAAGGCCAATGGCTCTGCAATCTCCTCCCTTGCTTCCCAGAGAATCCTAGGATAAATGCCATCAGGCCCAGGGGACTTATCTATTTTCACCCTTGCCAGAATTTCCAACACCTCTTCTCTACATATCTCAAAGCCATCCATTCTACTTATTCGTGCCTCGGTATTCATATCGACAACAATGTCCTGTTCCTGAGTGAATACTGACGAAAAGTATTCATTCAGTGTCTCCCCAATCTCTTCAGCCTCCACACGCAACTTCCCATTACTATCCTTGATTGGACCTATTCCTTCCCTAGTCATTCTTTTATTCCTAACATACCTATAGAAAGCCTTAGGGTTTTCCCTAATCCTACCAACTAAGGACCTTTCATGTCCCCTCCTTGCTGCTCTTAGCTCTCTCTTCAGGTCCTTCCGGGCTACCTTATAACTCTCAATCGCCCCTATTGAACCTTCACGCCTCATCTTTACAAAGGCCACCCTCTTCCATTTAACAAGGGATTCCAACTCCTTATTAAACCACGGCTCCCTCACACGACCCTTTCCTCCCTGCCTGATAGGTACGTACTTATCAAGGACACTCAATAATTGCTCCTTGAACAAGTTCCACATATCAATTACGCTCTTGCCTTGGAATCTACTTTTCCAATCCACACATCCTAAGTCATGCCTCAACGCATCATAATTTCCCTGCCCCCAGCTATAACTCTTTCTCTGTAGTACACACTTATCCCTCTCCATCACTAGAGTAAAAATCACCGAATTGTGGTCACTGTCCCCAAAGTGCTCACCTACCTCTAGTTCTAATACCTGGCCTGGTTCGTTACCCAGAACCAAATCCAGTATGGCCTCACCTCTTGTTGGCTTATCTACATATTGTGTCAGGAAACTCTCCTGCACACATTGCACAAACACTGACCCATCTAACGAACTTGAGCTATAGCTTTCCCAATCAATATCAGGAAAGTTAAAGTCTCCCATAACAATCACCCTATTACTGTCACTCTTCTCCTGAATCATCTTCGCAATCCTTTCTTCAACGATTCTAGGACTATTAGGAAGCCTGTAAAAGACTCCTAACGTGGTTCCCTTGTTCAAGAAGGGGAGTAGGGATAATCCTAGTAACTATAGGCCAGTGAGTCTCACTTCTGTTGTGGGCAAAATCTTAGAGAGAATTGTAAGGGATAGGATTTATGCACATCTGGATAAGAATGATGTGATAAAGGATAGTCAGCATGGTTTTGTGAAGGGCAGGTCGTGCCTCACAAACCTTATTGAATTCTTTGAGAAGGTGACTAAGGAGGTGGATGAGGGGAAAGCGGTAGATATGGTATATATGGATTTTAGTAAGGCGTTTGATAAGGTCCCCCATGGTAGGCTACTGCAGAAAATACAGAGATATGGCATTGAGGGTGAGTTGGAGGTTTGGATTAGGAATTGGCTGGCTGGAAGAAGACAGAGGGTAGTAGTTGATGGCAAAGGTTCATCTTGGAGTGCCGTCACTAGCGGTGTTCCGCAAGGATCTGTTTTGGGACCATTGCTGTTTGTCATTTTTATAAATGACCTGGAGGATGGGTTAGAAGGTTGGGTGAGCAAGTTTGTGGATGATACGAAAGTCGGAGGAGTTGTAGACAGTGAGGAAGGATATGGCAGGTTACAGCGGGATATAGAGAAGCTGCAGAGCTGGGCAGAAAGGTGGCAAATGGAGTTCAATGTAGCTAAGTGTGAGGTGATTCACTTTGGTAAGAGTAATAAAAAGATGGGGTACTGGGCTAATGGTCAGATACTTGGTAGTGTGGAAGAGCAGAGGGATCTTGGTGTCCATGTACACAGATCTCTGAAAGTTGCCACCCAGGTAAATAGTGCAGTGAAGAAGGCATATGGCGTACTGGCTTTTATTGGTAGAGGAATTGAGTTCCGGAGTCCTGAGGTCATGCTGCAGTTGTATAAGACTCTGGTGCGGCCGCATCTGGAATATTGTGTGCAGTTTTGGTCGCCATACCATAGGAAGGATGTGGAGGCACTGGAACGGGTGCAGAGGAAGTTTACCAGGATGTTGCCTGGTATGGTAGGAAGATCCTATGAGGAAAGGCTGAGGCACTTGGGGTTGTTTTCATTGGAGAAAAGAAGGTTTAGGGGTGACTTGATAGAGGTGTACAAGATGATTAGGGGGTTAGATAGGGTTGACAGTGAGAACCTTTTTCCACGTATGGAGTCAGCTATTACAAGGGGGCATAGCTTTAAATTAAGGGGGGGTAGATATAGGACTGATGTTAGGGGTAGGTTCTTCACTCAGCGAGTCGTAAGTTCATGGAATGCCCTGCCAGTAGCAGTAGTGGACTCTCCCTCTTTATGGGTATTTAAGCGGGCATTGGATAGGTATATGGAGGATAGTGGGTTAGTGTAGGTTAGGTGGGCTTTGATCGGCGCAACATCGAGGGCCGAAGGGCCTGTACTGCGCTGTATTCTTCTATGTTCTATGTTCTATGTTCTAAACGTGTTGGATTATAACCTGGTGTTCTGTGATTTTTAACTTTGATTACAAAGGTGGATTTTTCTGCAGTGGTGTCCTGTTGAACTCCACTTGCGGTACCCTCTATTAGATTAGACTCATTGAGTCCTACAGCACAGAGACAGGCCCTTTGGCCCAAACTGGTCCATGCTGACCATGTCTGATTCTGCAGACTCTCTGGTGCAGTCAGCAATAGAGTCCATCAGCCAATGTGATCCCAGCACATGTATCAGAACGACATGCTGAGGATCTTTGGCACTGCTATTTATATCTTGCAGAAAGTTCCTTGGTGGGATAGGACGTGTTTCTATAACTCAAGTGTTTTATGGTATTATTTCAGGATTAGTGGTGCTGGAAGAGCACAACAGTTCAGGCAGCATCCAAGGAGCAGCGAAATCAACATTTCGGGCAAAAGCCCTTCATCAGGAATAAAAGGCTTTTATTCCTGGTGAAGGGCTTTTGCCCGAAACATCGATTTCACTGCTATTTGGATGCTACCTAAACTGCTGTGCTCTTCCAGCATGACTAATCCAGAATCTGGTTTCCAGCATCTGCAGTCATTGTTTTCACCTCTATGGTATTATTTCACTCCACTATAGCATTGCTTTCCACAGACTGTGAAGACAACACTGATTGGAACTACAATTGGTTATTAATTACATTCAATATCACATTGAAGATTTCTATCCACTTCACACATTGTCAATTTAATCATTGTTATTCCTCTTTGATGTTATTGTGGTTCTGTTCGCCGAGCTGGGAATTTGTCTTGCAAACGTTTCGTCCCCTGTCTAGGTGATATCCTCAGTGCTTGGGAGCCTCCTGTGAAGTGCTTCTGTGATGTTTCCTCCGGCATTTATAGTGGCCTGTCTCTGCCGCTTCCGGTTGTCAGTTCGAGCTGTCCACTGTAGTGGCCGGTATATTGGGACCAGGTCGATGTGTTGATAGAGTCTGTGGATGAGTGCCATGCCTCTAGGAATTCCCTAGCTGTTCTCTGTTTGGCTTGTCCTATAATAGTAGTGTTGTCCCAGTCGAATTCATGTTGCTTGTCATCTGTGTGTGTGGCTACTAAGGATAGCTGGTCGTGTCGTTTTGTGGCTCGTTGGTGTTCATGGATACGGATCGTTAACTGTCTTTCTGTTTGTCCTATGTAGTGTTTTGTGCAATCCTTGCATGGGATTTGCAAAAAAAAAATCCCATGCAAGGACTCCACAAAACACTACATAGGACAAACAGGAAGACAGTTAACGATCCGTATCCATGTACACCAACTAGCAACGAAACGACACGACCAGCTATTCTTAGTAGCCACACACACAGACGACAAGCAACATGAATTCGACTGGGACAACACTACCATTATAGGGCAAGCCAAACAGAGAACAGCCAGGGAATTCCTAGAGGCATGGCACTCATCCACAGACTCTATCAACACATCGACCTGGACCCAATATACCAGCCACTACAGTGGACAGCTCGAACTGACAACCGGAAGTGGCAGAGACAGGCCACTATAAATGCCGGAGGAAACAGCACAGAAGCGCTTCACAGGAGGCTCCCAAGCACTGAGGATGTCACCTAGACAGGGGATGAAATGTTTGCAACACAAATTGGGCGGCACGGTGGTACAGTGGTTAGCACTGCTGCCTCGCAGCGCCGGAGACCCGGGTTCAATTCCCACCTCAGGCGACTGACTGTGTGGAGTTTGCACATTCTCCCCGTGTCTGCGTGGGTTTGCTCCGGTTTCCTCCCACAGTCCAAAGATGTGCACGTCAGGTGAATTGGCCATGCTAAATTGCCCGTAGTGTTAGGTAAGGGGTAGATGTAGATGTAGGGGTATGGGTGGGTTACGCTTCGGCGGGGCGGTGTGGACTTGTTGGGCCGAAGGGCCTGTTTCCACACTGTAAGTAATCTAATCTAATCTAAAAAAAAAATTCCCAGCTCGGCGAACAGAACCACAACAACGAGCGCTCTAGCTACAAATCTTCTCCCAAACTTTGAACATCTTTGATGTTATAATAAAATTAAAGTATATTATTTCTAAATCATGTCACACACATTGTTATACTTTTGCTGTCTCTCACCACCACCAGTTTATGTGTTCACCATCCTGTGGCAAACATACAAAAAAAACTGAAGACAATTAAGAATCACTTGAACAAACAATGTGACACTCAATTATTACAACATAAATAACGGCACTGGTTACTTGTGTACAATCTGAGCTTACCAGTGAAAGAGTTAAGGTGACCTGTATTCAGCTTTGTGGAGTTAATGTTAGTTCTCAGCCCAGGGGAAAGGCATTGAAGATCAACTCTTGCTGATGGCTGATCAAGGTCAAACTTGAAGTGAGCACAACAAACACTCTTTTTGTTCCTAACTCCATCTTTATTTATGCAATCATATACAATATGTAAGGCTCGAATTAACACTCTATTGATAATAAACTGGATCATCTGCAAAATGTCAGTAGCTGGTAGACAAATTTCAGCTTCTTCCGATAAATGTTCACAGTTATCTGTTTTAACTGATATTCAAAAACTCTAAAATGCCATAGATATCTTTCAGTCATGTAAATTGACACCATGACATTCTCTCAATGATATTTTTTTGAATAAATGCAGGTGCCCGTGTCTTAGACAATCCATGCATTGAGTGGGAATAAATAACAAATATCTGGATTAAAGAAAACTCCTGATATTAAAAGAAAAGACTGGAAGGGATTCTTAAATGTCAACTGACAGCCATCCCATTTGCATGCTAAAAATACTAGTAGCAATGAAATAATTCCAGCCTAAAAGATGATTCAGTCTGTCACAGGAAAGCAATGCAGTGAGGCATCTTTCGCGTGTCATTGTTCATGGTGAGTGACTTTTATGCTGATTCTTTTGGTTGTGAACACTCAAACTTTACCTCAACTTCATTGTACAGATTTGTCCAATAGGAGATAATGTAGGGAGAGATGTGACATTTTCTAGCAATTGAGGTCTTGTAGGAAGGCTTAATTAATGAACTTGAATATAGGATTTTCCTGCAAATGTGGCAAATTTATTTACCTCTTTTATAGGATGTGGGCATCACTAGCAAGGCCATCATTTCCTGTCCAGCTGATCAAGTAGCTGAGTTTTGAACCCAGTAATAGAACATAGAACATAGAACAATGCAGCACAGAACAGGCCCTTCAGCCCACGATGTTGTGCCGAACTTCTAACCTAGATTAAGCACCCATCCATGTACCTATCCAAATGCCGCTTAAAGGTCGCCAATGATTCTGACTCTACCACTCCCACGGGCAGCGCATTCCATGCCCCCACCACTCTCTGGGTAAAGAACCCACCCCTGACATCTCCCCTATACCTTCCACCCTTCACCTTAAATTTATGTCCCCTTGTAACACTCTGTTGTACCCGGGGAAAAAGTTTCTGACTGTCTACTATAGAACTAATGTGTTTCACTTAGCCATTTCAGAGAGCAGTTGAGAGCTAACCATGTTGACATGGGTCTGGAGCTGCATGGAAAGCAGACTGGGTAAGGCAACAGATTTCCTTCCCTGAAGGACATTCATGAACCAAATTTTATGATGATCCAGTTGTTTTATGGTCACCATAACTGAGACAAGCTTTTTGATTCTAGATTTAATTGATTCACTAAATTTAAATTCTGTAGCTGCTGTGGTGGAATTTGAATTAATCCCTGTATCATTAATTGAGACCTTGTGATTGCCAGACCAGCATATAATCCTTAAACCTACTGCTGATCTCTCTAAAGCTATGCAGAGCACAGAAAGCCTTGCTGTTACTAACTGTGGGCCCCACTTCATCAGGAAACTGAGGGGGTCATCAGAAGTTGTATTCTGTCCTTACAATTAGCAACCCCAACCAGAAAACCTAGCATTGACTGAATTGTTAAAGTGGATGCAATCATTGGTGGATAAATTGTTAATATATTTGTATTGATATTGTCTATCTGCTATTTTATCACGATGTCAATCTCATTTATTGAAAATGGATAATGCTTTGTTTAAAATAATAGACAAGAGAATTGCCATGTAGCCCGTGAGGTAGATCCACGCTAATGTTATCAATGGTATAAGACCATAAGGCATAGGGGCAGGAGTCAGCCATTCACTCCATCAGGTCTTCTCCCCCACTCAATGAGCTCATGGGTAGCTTCTACCCCACAGATAGAGTAGGCTGTCCGAATGATGGGTTTTCAGTGTGACAGAAAGCCACATGAACTGCATTTCCTTTTGCTGTAAAACTACTTGCTGTAATAATGTTCCAACAACTCAGGAGCAAATAAATAGCATAATTAAGTAGAAAAACAAATAGGATTAACAATTGAATGGAAGTTCGTCCTTGTTTTTCACTCTCATCAGTATCACTGTTTTACACAGATCTATTAATTTGCATAGCTTTGGAATTTATTGTTTGTTCTGTCAGTTTTAGAGAAACCTTGTCTTTTGATCCTGTCCCCACAGTGGTCAAAATTCATGAAAACGATAGGGCTGGCTTCATGCCAGAATCTATCGAGTACATCGTCAGGGTCCAGGGTCCCCATTTTGAGTTTTTTTACAAGACTGTGTTGGATACTGTACCAATTACTTGCTTACACTTGAATCACATTTCCATGTTTATGGCATGTTTATACCTCAACATTCTGTTTCAGTTAAAAAGACAGAACAGAATACTCATGGGAATATTTTCTGCAGTGAGTCTCCAGTATTATTCTGTGGAAGTCAGTCTTTTACAGACAGGTACAAATTCATAACGAGCTCAGAGAACCAAGGTTAACGAAACAGCAGCAGCAGCAGCAGTGAGGTATGTGCTGCATGTTCACACAGTTAAACACCCTCTAGCACTTCATGAGTATAACAGCTGAAATAAAATGGACCAAGTCAAAGATTGAAACATTAAGGCAGGTGACCAAACATTTAGTGAAAGAAGGAGTCATTGAGGATTGAGGGAGAAAGAAATAAATTGACAGAAGAGGTGACCTTTGGATTGCATATAGGGGTCAGAGGTACAAATCAGGATCATTATGATAGTGAGGTTGTGGCTGGCACAGCATGAGACATAGCCAGAAGAAGAGATGGAACAATGGCTGGCTAATCAATGGCATCAAACACCCTCCCTCCATCATAAAGTCAGAGGTGGGGATATACAATGTTCAGCACCATTCATGACTCCTGAGATACTGAAGTAGTCCATGTTCAAGTGCAACAAGATCTGGACAATATCCAGGCTTGGGCTGACAAGTAGCAAGTAACATTTGCACCAGGCAAATCCCAGGCTACGACCATCACCAATAAGAGATAATCTAACCACACCCCTTGACCTTCAATGATGTTACTATCACTGAATCCCTCCACTATCAAAATCCTGGGGGTTACCATTGACCAGAAACTCAACTGGACTCAGTATATAAATACAGTGGCTACAACATCAGGTCAGAGTCTAAGAATACTGTGGTGAATAACTCACTTCTTGACTCTCCAAAGCCTAGCTACCATCTATAAGGGACAGGTCAGAACTGTGAGGGAATACTCCCTAAGTGTTCGGACGGGTGCAGTTCCAACAACACTCATGAAGCTTGACACCATCCAGGACAAAGCAGCCCACTTGATTGGTAGTAGTCCTTCCACCACCAATGCTCAGTAGCAGTAGTATATACCATGTGCAAAGGCTCCTTAGATGGCACCTTGCAAACCCATGACCACTTGCATCCAGAAGGTCAAGGTCAGCAGATACATGGGAACATCAATACCTGCAAGTTCTCCTCCAAGCCACTCATCATCCTGACTTGGAAATACATCAGTATTCCTTCAGTGTCACTGGGTCATTATGGGTCTATCTACAGCACATGGACTGGGGTGTTGGAAGAAGGCAGCTCACCATCACCTTCTCAAGGGGAAAATAGGAATGGGCAGTAAATGCAGACTAGCAATACTATATCCCACAAGTGAATTTTTAAAAATGTCAAATGCTTGTTTTCACACTTCTTTATAATGCAAGTGTATGTTGCAGCTTAGATAGCATTCATCTTAGAAAATCAGGGTGTATTGAATCTCAATTCCTGGACTCTGCAGTTTGGAATGAACACACACTGTCCCTGGGACTAGCGCATCTTATCCCTGTATGTTCACACTCAATGATTCTCCTGTTCAGAAAACATTCCCAGGATTAGTGAGGATGGGGTGAGGAGGAGTGGAGGCCGGGATGGATATATTTTATCAGAATTGTTCTGTCCGGTTTTGGAATAGTTGATACATGATGCTGTACTGTCTTGAGTTGATGACTATCCAGAACGGCATGATTTGGAGATGTCATTTTGGACTAGGGTGTACAAAGTTTAAAATCACACAACACCAGGTTATAGTCCAATAGGTTTATTGGAAGCTTTAGCTTTCAGAGCACTGCTCTTTCATTAGGGGGTTGTCTGAAAGTCAGTGCTTCCAAATAAACCTGTTGGACTATAACCTGCTGTTGGTGATTTTTAACTTTATCCAGAATGGGGTCATGTGAGAGCAATCATTAATGGTAATCAGCAAAATAAAGTTGAACTCTGACTGTCAAACTCTGATCAATAAAACCAACTGACATTACAAAAGTATGGAGAAAGCAATAAATCATAAAGGATAATAGTGTCTCTTAGTTTCAGGAAACCTCAGCTGAACCCAGCCCATTCTCTCAACATTCATTGATCACAGGTATCCAAACTGACCAATTTACAAAGTTCTTTAAAGCTTTAAATTACAGTGTTCTCTTCCTGTTTGTATTTGGTTCCTTGTTTTTGCATTGCTTTGTAATACTGAGATACTGGGAAATGGAAGAGCACGGAGAGTAATATTTGTGTTGTCATAGCGATAGAACATGTGGACTATATCAATCTTTAAATCTTATTGACCAACATAAAAGCCTTGGACTTTAGTTTCAGAGAAAGCACTTACAAAGGAGCCGGGAGATTTTAAAATGGCCCCCAAAGTCAGCTGAGTTGAAAGCAGCCAAGCTGACAGGAATTTACAAAAGAATATCTAAAAACACAGCTGAGATTATTTACCATCTCCTAAAGTGACTCTCAGTGGGATTTGGGAGTCTGCATCCATTAATCACAAAAAATTAGCATCTAAGTTAATTGGGTAATGGTGGGCAAATGAAATGGTGGCCATTATTTCAAAGAGATTTGAATATAAAAGTAGAGAGGTTTATGCAAAATTAAACAAGGCACTAGTTCGATCCACTGTGAGCAGTTTGGGCCCCTTATTTAAGTAAAAATAAGCAGGCATTGGAGGCAACCCAGAGAGGGTTCACTTGGCTGATCCCAAGTATAGAGGGATTATTTGATGAGGGAAAGGTTGATTAAGTTGGGCCTGTACTCATTCGGTTTTCGAAGAATGAGGGGCGACTTTACTGAAACCTCCAAGATTCTTGGGGTACTTGATGTGGAGGGGCTGTTTCCCTTTGTGGGAGAGTCTAGGACCAGGGCATCATTTGCCAGAATGAGGTCACCCATTGAAGACAGAGCTGGATAAGAATCTCTCCTTTCCACGGGGAGTGAGTCAATGGAATTCTTTACCACACAGGGGTGATTAAGTATATTCATGACTGAGACGGACAGATTTTGATCAGTAAAGGAATCCATAGTTAAGGAGAAAAGACAATAAAGTGGAGTTGAGGATTATCAGATCAGCCATGATCTCATTGAATGGTGAAGCAGAGTCAATGGGCTGAATGACCTGCTTCTGCTCCTACATCATCTGCCCATATGGGTAATACATAATGCACTCGTTATAGTATACTCCCAGAAGCAGCATCATGGGGCAGAATGAGGCTTTTGTGTTATTCATTCATGGGACATGGGCATCGCTGGCTGGGCCCAGCAGTTATTACCCGTCCCTAGTTGCCCCTTGAGAGGGTGAAGTTGAGCTGCCTTCTTGAATCCCTGCAGTCCATGTGCTATGGGTTGACCCGCAATGTCCTTCGGGAGGGAAATCCAGGATCTTGACCCAGCGAACAGCGATATATTTCCAAGTCAGGACTAGGAGTAGAGGGAAACGTGCAGGTGGTTGTGTTCTCATGTATCTGTATGCCTTTCCAAATGGGAGTGGTTTGAAAGATTGTGCTGAGGGATCTTTGGTGAATTTCCGCAGTGCACCTTGTAGATCTTAAGCAGTCACTAATTGTCCACTTAGCACACACAATTGACAACAAAGAAACAAGGCCAACTAATGTCTTTCCCACCTAGAATTTACTTTGAGTCAAAGTGTGAATGCAAGCAGGGAATAGGGAGAGGGGTGTTCAGGAGTGTTCAGGTGTGCCATCACACCGTAAATAAATGCCTCTCCTGCTCCTAAGCTTTCTATAGAAGTTACCATCTGGAATTTGGTATCTAATTCTACTTTCCACCCTTCATGAGAAAATCTCCCTGTGCCCTTACCACAGGTAGGACAACAACTATTGCAGAGTTGCTGCAAGCCAACATTAGTTGGGCTAAAAATAAAGTGGCAGATCTCATGCACCATTACAGACTTGGAGCTATGGTCCAATTGATTAGAATTTAAAATGACACGGAAGTCAGTTTCAGAATTATGTTCAGATAGATGGCACTGTACAGAGGCATTATTGGTTGTGCAACAATATCAATAGAGTGTTCTTTATTTAAATCTGCACCTGCTATTGAAAATGCTCCTACTCTCCTTGTTCTGCAACGAAGGTGTTTTTGAAAAATGGAATTTTATCCTGATTTTTTTTCTTCCAACATATAGCAGACAATCAACTTTCACAGATTTCTTCACATTTATTATGTGTCTGAATCTGCAGTGGGCCAGTGTGGGCCAGTGTGGGTCAGGGTGGGACAGTGTGTGACAGTGTGGGACAGTGTGGGTCAGTGTGTGACAGTGGGACAGTGTGGGTCAGTGTGTGACAGTGTGGGTCAGTGTGTGACAGTTTGTAACAGTGTGGGTCAGTTTGGGCCAGTGTGGGTCAGTGTGGGACAGGGTGCGACAGTGTGTGACAGTGTGGGACAGTGTGTGACAGTGTGGGACAGTGTGGGTCAGTGTGTGACAGTGGGACAGTGTGGGTCAGTGTGTAACAGTGGGACAGTGTGGGTCAGTGTGTGACAGTTTGTAACAGTGTGGGTCAGTTTGGGCCAGTGTGGGACAGGGTGGGTCAGTGTGGAACAGTGTGTGCCAGTGTGTGACAGGGTGGGTCAGTGTGAGACAGTAGGACAGTGTGGGTCAGTGTGGGACAGTGTGGGACAGTGTGGGACAGTGTGGGTCAGAGTGGGTCAGCGTGTGACAGAGTGGGCCAATGTGGGCCAGTGTGGATCAGTGTGGAACAGTGTGGGTCAGTGTGGGACAGGGTGGGTCAGTGTGGTACAGTGTGGGTCAGTGTGGGACAATGTATGACAGTGTGGGTCAGTGTGTGACAGTGTGGGTCAGTGGTGGACAGTGTGTGACAGTGTGGGTCAGTGTGTGACAGTGGTGGACAGTGTGGGATAGTGTGGGACAGTGTGGGACAATGTGGGGCCGTGTGGGTCAGTGTAGGACAGTGTGGGACATGTGGGTCATTGTGTGATAGTGTGGGTCAGTGTGGGGCAGTGTGTGTCAATGGGTCAGTGTGGGACAGCGTGGGACCGTGTGTGTCAGTGTGGATCAGAGTGGGACAGTGTGTGACAGTGTGTGACAGGGTGGGTCAGTGTGGGTCAGTGTGTGACAGTGTGTGACAGTGTGTGACAGGGTGGGTCAGTGTGTGACAGTGTGTGCTGGATTAGTGGTGCTGGAAGAGCACAGCAGTTCAGGCAGCATCCAACAAGCAGCGAAATCGATGTTTCAGGCAAAAGCCCTTCATCAGGAATCCTTCATCAGTGTGTGCCAGTGTGGGTCAGTGTGGGACAGTGTGGGACAATGTGTGTGACAGTGTGTGACAGTGTGGGTCATTGTGTGACAGTGTGTAACAGTGTGGGTCAGTGTGGGCCAGTGTGGGCCAGTGTGAGCCAGTGTGTGACAGTTGGGACAGTGTGTGACAGTGTGGGACAGTGTGGGTCAGTATGGGACAGTGTGGGTAAGTGTGGTACAGTGTGGGATAGTAGGGGACAATGTGTGACAGTGTGGGATAGTGTGTGATAGTGTGGGTCAGTGTGTGACAGTATGGGTCAGTGTGTGCCAGTGTGGGTCAGTGTGGGACAATGTATGAAGTGTGGGTCAGTGTGTGACAGTGTGGGTCAGCGGTGGACAGTGTGTGACAGTGTGGGTCAGTGTGTGACAGTGGTGGACAGTGTGTGACAGTGTGGGTCAGTGTGTGACAGTGTGGGTCAGTGGTGGACAGTGTGTGACAGTGTGGGTCAGTGTGTGACAGTGGTGGACAGTGTGTGACAGTGTAGGACAGTTGGGTCAGTGAGGGACAGTGTGGGTCAGTGTGGGACCGTGTGGGTCAGTGTGGATCAGAGTGGGACAGTGTGTGACAGTGTGGGTCAGTGTGGGACAATGTGTGGGTCATTGTGTGAGTCAGTGTGGGACAGTGTGGGTCAGTGTAGGTCAGTGTGTGACAGTGTGGGGCAGTGTGTGTCAGTGGGTCAGTGAGAGACAGAGTGGGTCAGTGTTGGACAGTGTGTGTCAGTGGGTCAGTGAGAGACAGAGTGGGTCAGTGTTGGACAGTGTGGGTCAGTGTGGATCAGAGTGGGACAGTGTGTGACAGTGTGTGACAGTGTGGGTCAGTGTGGGACAGTAGGGGACAGTGTGTGAGTCAGTGTGTGAGTCAGTGTGTGAGTCAGTGTGGGACAGTGTGGGACAGTAGTAGACAGTGTGGGTCATTGTGTGAGTTGGTGTGTGACAGGGTGGGTCAGTGGGTGCCAGTGTGGGTCAGTGTGGTGCAGTGTGTGTCAGTGAGGGACAGTGTGGGTCAATGGTGGACAGTGTGGGACAATGTGGGACAGTGTGAGTCAGTGTGGGGCAGTGTGTGTCAGTGGGTCAGTGAGAGACAGTGTGGGTCAGTGTGGGACAGTGTGGGTCAGTGTGTGAGTCAGTGTGGGACAGTGTGGGACAGTGTGGGACAGTGTGTGACATTGTGTGACAGTGTGTGAGTCAGTGTGGGACAGTGTGGGACAGTGTGGGACAGTGTGGGACAGTGTTGGTCAGTATGGGACAGTGTGGGTAAGTGTGGTACAGTGTGGGATAGTAGGGGACAGTGTGGGTCAGTGTGGGATAGTAGGGGACAATGTGTGACAGTGTGGGATAGTGTGTGACAGTGCGGGTCAGTGTGTGACAGTATGGGTCAGTGTGTGCCAGTGTGGATCAGTGTGGGACAATGTATGAAGTGTGGGTCAGTGTGTGACAGTGTGGGTCAGTGTGTGACAGTATGGGTCAGTGTGTGCCAGTGTGGATCAGTGTGGGACAATGTATGAAGTGTGGGTCAGTGTGTGCCAGTGTGGGGCAGTGTGTGTCAGTGTGGGGCAGTGTGTGTCAGTGGGTCAGTGAGAGACAGTGTGGGTCAGTGTGGGACAGTGTGGGTCAGTGTGGATCAGAGTGGGACAGTGTGTGACAGTGTGGGTCAGTGTGGGACAGTAGGGGACAGTGTGGGTCAGTGTGTGAGTCAGTGTGTGTGTCAGTGTGTGAGTCAGTGTGGGACAGTGTGGGACAGTGTGGGTCAGTGTGGGTCAGTGTGGGACGGTAGGGGACAGTGTGGGTCAATGTGTGAGTCAGTGTGGGTCAGTGTGGGACAGTGTGACAGTATGTGCCAGTGCGGGTCAGTGTTTGACAGTGTGGGACAGTATGGGTCAATGTGGGACAGTGTGGGACATTGTGGGTCAGTGTGAGTCAGTGTGTGACAGTGTGGGACAGTTTGGTCAGTGGTGGATAGTGTGTGACAGTGTGGGTCAGTGTGGGTCAGTGTGTGACAGTGTGTGACAATGTGTGTCTGTGTGGGACAGTGTGGGTCAGTGTGTGACAGTGTGTGACAAGGTGGATCAGTGTGTGACAGTGTGGGTCAGTGTGGGACAGGGTGGGTCAGTGTGTGACAGTGTCGGTCAGTGTGGGACAATGTGTGACAGGGTGGGTCAGTGTGGGTCAGTGGTGGACAGTGTGTGACAGTGTGGGACAGTGTCGGTCACAGTGGGACAGTGTGGGACATGTGGGTCAGTGAGTGACAGTGTGGGGCAGTGTGTGTCAGTGGGTCAGTGAGGGACAGTGTGGGTCAGTGTGGGTCAGTGTGGGTCAGTGGTGGACAGTGTGCGACACTGTGGAACAGTGTGGGTCAGTGTGGGGCAGTTTGTGTCAGTGGGTCAGTGAGAGACAGTGTGGGTCAGTGTGGGACAGCGTGGGACCATGTGTGTCAGTGTGGATCAGAGTGGGACAGTGTGTGACAGTGTGGGTCAGGGTGGGTCAGTGTGGGACAGTGTGGGACAGTGTGGGTCAGTGTGGGTCAGTGTGGGTCTGTGTGGGTCAGTGTGTGACAGTGTTGTTCAGTGTTGTTCAGTGTGGGACAGTGTGGGACAGTGTGGGTCAGTGTGGGTCTTTGTGGGACAGTGTGGCTCAGTGTGTGACTATGTGGGTCAGTGTGGGACAGTGTGGGACACTGTGGGTCAGTGTGTGACAAGGTGGGTCAGTGTGTGACAATGTGGGTCAGTGTGGGACAATGTGGGTCAGTGTGGGTCAGTGTGGACAGTGTGTGACAGTGTGGGGCAGTGTGGGACAGTGTGGACATGTGGGTAAGTGAGTGACAGTGTGGGGCAGTGTGTGTCAGTGGGTCAGTGTGGGTCAGTGTGGGTCAGTGGTGGACAGTGTAGGACAATGTGGAACAGTGTGGGTCAGTGTGGGGCAGTGTGGGTCAGTGGGTCAGTGAGAGACAGTGTGGGTCAGTGTGGGATAGCGTGGGACCGTGTGTGTCAGTGTGGATCAGAGTGGGACAGTGTGTGACAGTGTGTGTCAGTGTGGGTCAGTGTTGGACAGGGTGGGTCAGGGTGGGCTTGTGTGGGTCAGTTTGGTCAGTGTGTGACAGTGTTGTTTAGTGTGGGACAGTGTGGGACAGTGTGGGTCAGTGTGGGTCTTTGTGGGACAGTGTGGCTCAGTGTGTGAAAAGGTGGATTAGTGTGGGACACTGTGGGTCAGTGTGGGACAAGGTGGATCAGTGTGGGACAGTGTGGGACAGTGTGGATCAGTGTGTGACAGTGTGTGACAGTGTGGGTCAGTGTGTGACAATGTGGGTCAGTGTGGGACAGTGTGTGACAAGGTGGATCAATGTGGGTCAGTGTGGGACAGTGTGGGTCAGTGTGGGTCAGTGTGGGACAGTGTGTGACAGCGTGGGACAGTGTGGGTCAGTGAGAGACAGTGTGTGAGAGTGTGGGTCAGTGTGGGACAGTGTGGGTCAGTGTGGGACAGTGTGTGACAGTGTGTGACAATGTAGGTCAGTGTGGGACAGTGTGGCTCAGTGTGTGACTATGTGGGTCAGTGTGTGACAGTGTGGGTCAGTGTGTGACAGTGTGTGACAATGTAGGTCAGTGTGGGACAGTGTGGGTCAGTGTGTGACAGTGTGGGTCAGTGTGTAACAGTGTGTGACAAGGTGGATCAATGTGGGTCAGTTTGGGACAGTGTGTGACAGTGTGTGACAATGTGGGTCAGTGTGTGACAGTGTCGGTCAGTGTGGGACAATGCGTGACAGTGTGTGTCAGTGTGGGTCAGTGTGGGACAATGCGTGACAGTGTGTGTCAGTGTGGGTCAGTGTGGACAGTGTGGGACAGTGTGGGACAATATCAGTCAGTGTGGGACAGTGTGGGACATGTGGGTCAGTGAGTGACAGTGTGGTGCAGTGTGTGTCAGTGGGTCAGTGGTGGACAGTGTGGGACAATGTGGAACAGTGTGGGGCAGTGTGTGTCAGTGGGTCAGTGAGAGACAGTGTGGGTCAGTCTGGGACAGCGTGGGACCGTGTGTGTCAGTGTGGATCAGAGTGGGACAGTGTGGGTCAGTGTGTGACAGTGTGTGACAGTGTGTGACTTTGTGGGTCTGTGTGTGACTGTAGGTCAGTGTGTGAGAGTGTGTGAGAGTGTGGGACAATATGGGACAATATGGGACAATGTGGGTCAGTGTGGGTCAGTGTGTGACAGTGTGTGACAGTGTGGGTCAGTGTGTGACAATGTGTGACAATGTGTGTCAGTGTGGGTCAGTGTGTGACAGTGTGTGACAAGGTTGATCAGTGTGGGTCAGTGTGGGTCAGTGTGGGACAATGTGTGTCAGTGTGTGACAGTGTCGGTCAGTGTGGGACAATGTGTGACAGTGTGCGTCAGTGTGGGTCAGTGTGGACAGTGTGTGACAGTGTGGGTCAGTGTGTGACAATGTGTGTCAGTGTGGGTCAGTATGTGACAGTGTGTGACAAGGTTGATCAGTGTGGGTCAGTGTGGGACAATGTGTGTCAGTGTGTGACAGTGTCGGTCAGTGTGGGACAATGTGTGACAGTGTGCGTCAGTGTGGGTCAGTGTGGACAGTGTGTGACAGTGTGCGACAATGTCGGTCAGTGTGGGTCAGTGTGGGACATGTGGGTCAGTGAGTGACAGTGTGGGGCAGTGTGTGTCAGTGGGTCAGTGAGGGTCAGTGTGGGTCAGTGGTGGACAGTGTGGGACAATGTGGAACAGTGTGGGTCAGTGTGGGGCAGTGTGTGTCAGTGGGTCAGTGAGAGACAGTGTGGGTCAGTGTGGGATAGCGTGGGACCGTGTGTGTCAGTGTGGACCAGAGTGGGACAGTGTGGGTCAGTGTGTGTCAGTGTGGGACAGTGTGGGACAATGTGTGATAGCGTGGGACCGTGTGTGTCAGTGTGGATCACAGTGGGACAGTGTGTGACATTGTGTGACAGTGTGTGACAGTGTGGGTCAGTGTTGGACAGTGTGGGACAGTGTGGGACAGTGTGGGACAGTGTGGGACAGTGTGGTTCTTTGTGGGACAGTGTGGGACAGTGTGGCTCAGTGTGTGACTATGTGGGTCAGTGTGTGACAGTGTGGGTCAGTGTGTGACAGTGTGTGACAATGTAGGTCAGTGTGGGACAGTGTGTGACAAGGTGGATCAATGTGGGTCAGTGTGTGACAGTGTGACAGTGTGTGACAGTGTGGTTCAGTGTGTGTCAGTGTGGGACAGTGTGGGACAGTGTGTGACATTGTAGGATATTGTGGGTCAGTGTGTGTCAATGTGGGACAGTGTGAGACAGTGTGGGTCAGAGTGGGTCAATGTGTGTCAGTGTGGGGCAGTGTGGTTCAGTAGGGGACAATGTGTGACAGTGTGTGTCAGTTTGGGTCAGTGTGTGTCAATGAGGGACAGTGTTGGTCAGTGTGGCTCAGTGTGGGTCAGTGTGTGACAGTGTGGTCAGTGTGGGTCAGTGTGGGACAGTGTGGTCAGTGTGGGTCAGTGTGGGACAGTGCGGGTCAGCGCGGGTCAGCATGGGTCAGCGTGGGTCAGTGTGGGAAAGTGTGGATCAGTGTGGGTCAGTGTGGGACAATGTGGGTCAGTGTGTGACAAGGTGGATCAATGTGGGTCAGTGTGGGTCAGTGTGGGACAGTGTGGGACATTGTGGGACATTGTGGGTCAGTGTGGGTCAGTGTGGGTCAGTGTGGGTCAGTGTGTGACAGTGTGTGACTTTGTGGGTCTGTGTGTGACTGTAGGTCAGTGTGTGAGAGTGTGTGAGAGTGTGGGACAATATGGGACAATATGGGACAATGTGGGTCAGTGTGGGTCAGTGTGGGTCAGTGTGTGACAGTGTGGGGCAGTGTGGGGCAGTGTGGGTCAGTGTGTGACACTGTGGGGCAGTGTGGATCAGTAGGGAACAATGTGTGACAGTGTGTGACAGTGTGGTTCAGTATGTGTCAGTGTGGGACAGTGTGGGTCAGTGTGTCACAAGGTGGATCAATGTGGATCAATGTGGGTCAGTGTGGGTCAGTGTGGGTCAGTGTGTGTTAGTGTGTGTCAGTGTGGGTCAGTGTGTGACAGTGTGGGTCAGTGTGTAACAGTGTGTGACTTTGTGGGTCTGTGTGTGTCTGTGGGTCAGTGTGTGAGAGTGTGTGAGAGTGTGGGACAATATGGGACAATGTGGGTCAGTGTGGGTCAGTGTAGGTCAGTGTGGTCCGTGTGGGTCAGTGTGTGACACTTTGGGGCAGTGTGGATCAGTAGGGAACAGTGTGTGACAGTGTGGTTCAGTGTGGGTCAGTGTGTGACAGTGTGGGGCAGTGTGGGTCAGTAGGAGACAGTGTGTGACAGTGTGTGACAGTGTGGGTCAGTGTGTGACAGTGTGGGTCAGTGTGTGACAGTGTGAACCACTGTGGGTCAGTGTGGGACAGTGGGTGACAGTGTGGGACATTGTGGGTCAGTGTGGGTAGGTGTGGGTCAGTGTGTGACAGTGTGTGACTTTGTGGGTCTGTGTGTGACTGTGGGTCAGTGTGTGAGAGTGTGGGACAATGTGGGTCAGTGTGGGTCAGTGTGTGACAGTGTGTGACAGTGTGTGACAGTGTGGGGCAGTGTGGGTCAGTGTGGGGCAGTGTGGGTCAGTAGGGGACCGTGTGTGACAGTGTGGTTCAGTGTGGGTCAGTGTGTGACAGTGTGAACCACTGTGGGTCAGTGTGGGACAGTGGGTGACAGTGTGGGACATTGTGGGACATTGTGGGTCAGTGTGTGATATTGTGGGACAGTGTGGGTCAGTGTGGGTAGGTGTGGGTCAGTGTGTGACAGCGTGGGTCAGTGTGGGACAGTGCAGGTCAGCATGGGTCAGTGTGTGTCAGTGTGGGACAGTGTGTGTCAGTGTGGGACAGTGTGTGACAGTGTGGGACAGTGTGTGACAGTGTGGGTCAGCGTAGGTCAGTGTGGGTCTGTGTGGGTCAGTGTGGGTCAGTTTGGGACGGTGTGTGACAGTATGGGACAGTGTGTGACAGTGTGTGACAGTGTGTGACATTGTGGGTCAGTGTGTGACTGTGGGTCAGTGTGTGAGAGTGTGGGACATTGTGGGTCAGTGTGTGTCTGTGTGTGACAGTGTGTGACAGTGTGTGACAGTGTGTGACAGTGTGGGTCAGTGTGTGTCAATGAGGGACAGTGTGGGTCAGTGTGGGTCAGTGTGTGACACTGTGTGACAGTGTGGGGCAGTATGGGTCAGTGTGTGACAGTGTGGGTCAGTGTGTGACAGTGTGAACCACTGTGGGTCAGTTTGGGACAGTGGGTGACAATGTGGGACATTGTGGGACATTGTGGGTCAGTGTGTGATAGTGTGGGTCAGTGTGTGACAGTGTGTGATAGTGTGGATCAGTGTGTGACAGTGTGGGTCAGTGTGTGAGAGTGTGTAATAGTGTGGGTCAGTGTGTGACAGTGTGTGCCAGTGGGGACACTGTGGGTCAGTGTGTGACAGTGTGTCAGTAGGGGATAGTGTGTGTGACAGTGTGGGTCAGTGTGGGACATTGTGGGACATTGTGGGTCAGTGTGGGACAGTGTGGGACATGTTGGTCAGTGAGTGTCAGTGAGTGTCAGTGTGTGTCAGTGTCGGTCAGTGTGGGATAGTGTGGGATAGTGTGGGACAGTGTGGGACGAAGTGCATCAGTGTGGGTCAGTGTGTGACAGTGTGTGATAGTGAGGGTCAGTGTGGGACAGTTTGTGACAGTGTGAGACAGTGTGGGTCAGTGTGTGACAGGATGAGTCACTGTGGGACAGTGTGGGTCAATGTGTGACAGTGTGGGACAGTGTTTGACAGTGTGGGGCAGTAGGGGACAGTGTGTGACAGTGTGGGTCAGTGTGGTACAGTGTGTGTCAGTGTAGGTCAGTGTGGGACAGTGTGGGTCAGTGTGGGACAGTGTGGGACAGTGTGGGTCAGTGTGGGTCAGTGTGGGACAGTGTGTGTCACTGTAGATCAATGAGGGACAGTGTGGGTCACTGTGGGTCACTGTGGGTCAGTGTGTGACAGTGTGGGACAGTATGGGACAGTGTGGGTCAGTGTGGGACAGTGTGTGACAGTGTGGGTCAGTGTGGGACAGTGTTTGTTAGTGTAAGTCAGTGTGTGACAGCGTGTGACAGTGTGGGTCAGCGTGTGACAGTGTAGGTCAGCGTGTGACAGTTGGTGACAGTGGGTGACATTGTGTGCCAGTGTGTGCCATTGTGTGCCAGTGTGGGTCAGTGTGGGACAGTGTGAGACAGTGTGACAGTGTGTGATAGTGTGTGACAGTGTGGGTCAGTGTGACAGTGCTGGACAGTGGTGTCAGTGTGACAATGTGGGACAGTAGAATTAGTGTGACAGTGGGGTCAGTATGACAGTGTGGGACAGTGGGGTCAGTGTGACAGTGAGGGACAGTGGGGTCAGTGTGACAATGTAGGACAGTGGGGTCAGTGTGACAATGTAGGACAGTGGGGTCAGTGTGACAGTGTGGGAAAGTGGAGTCAGTGTGATAGAGTGGGACAGTGGGGTCCGTGTGACAGTGTGGGTACAGTGGGGTCAGTGTGACAGTGTGGGACAGTGGAGTCAGTGTGACAGTGTGGGACAGTGGGGTCAGTGTAACAGTGTGGTACAGTGGGGTCAGTGTGACAGTGTGGGACAGTGGAGTCAGTGTGACAGTGTGGGACAGTGGGGTCAGTGTGACAGTGTGGGACAGTGGGGTCAGTGTGACAGTGTGGGACAGTGGAGACAGTGTGACAATGTGGGACAGTGGGGTCAGTGTGACAGTGTAGGACAGTGGAGTCAGTGTGACAGTGTGGGACAGTGGAGTCAGTGTGACAGTGAAGGACATGGGGGTCAGTGTGACAGTGGGGGACAGTGGAGTCAGTGTAACAGTGGGGGACAGTGGAGTCAGTGTGACAGTGTGGGACAGTGGAGTCAGTGTGACAGTGGGGGACAGTGGAGTCAGTGTGACAGTGAAGGACATGGGGGTCAGTGTGACAGTGGGGGACAGTGGAGTCAGTGTGACAGTGTGGGACAGTGGAGTCAGTGTGACAGTGAGGGACAGTGGAGTCAGTGTGACAGTGTGGGACAGTGGAGTCAGTGTGACAGTGAGGGACATGGGGGTCAGTGTGACAGTGGGGGACAATCGTGTCAGTGTGACAGTGTGGGACAAAGAGGTCAATGTGACAGTGTGAGACAGTGGGTTCAGTGTGACATGCTGGACAGTGGGGTCAATGTGATGGTGTGGGACAGTGATGTCAGTGTGGTATTGTGGGACAGTGGGGTTAGTGTGACAGTGTGGGACAGTGGGCTAAGTGTGGTAGTATGAGACAGTGGGGTCAGTGTGACAATGTAGGACAGTGGGGTCAGTGTGACAGTGTGGGAAAGTGGAGTCAGTGTGATAGAGTGGGACAGTGGGGTCCGTGTGACAGTGTGGGTACAGTGGGGTCAGTGTGACAGTGTGGGACAGTGGAGTCAGTGTGACAGTGTGGGACAGTGGGGTCAGTGTAACAGTGTGGTACAGTGGGGTCAGTGTGACAGTGTGGGACAGTGGAGTCAGTGTGACAGTGTGGGACAGTGGGGTCAGTGTGACAGTGTGGGACAGTGGAGACAGTGTGACAATGTGGGACAGTGGGGTCAGTGTGACAGTGTAGGACAGTGGAGTCAGTGTGACAGTGTGGGACAGTGGAGTCAGTGTGACAGTGAAGGACATGGGGGTCAGTGTGACAGTGGGGGACAGTGGAGTCAGTGTAACAGTGGGGGACAGTGGAGTCAGTGTGACAGTGTGGGACAGTGGAGTCAGTGTGACAGTGGGGGACAGTGGGTTCAGTGTGACAGTGAAGGACATGGGGGTCAATGTGATGGTGTGGGACAGTGATGTCAGTGTGGTATTGTGGGACAGTGGGGTTAGTGTGACAGTGTGGGACAGTGGGCTAAGTGTGGTAGTATGAGACAGTGGAGTCAGTGTGACAGTCTGGGACAGTGGGGTCAGAGTGACAGTGGAGCCAGTGCGACAGTGTGAGTACAGTGGGGTCAGTGTGACAGTGTGAGTACAGTGGGGTCAGTGTGACAGTGTGGGACAGTGGGGTCAGTGTGACAGTGTGAGACAGTGGGGTCAGTGTGACAGTGTGGGACAGTGGAGTCAGTGTGACAGTCTGGGACAGTGGGGTCAGAGTGACAGTGGAGCCAGTGCGACAGTGTGAGTACAGTGGGGTCAGTGTGACAGTGTGAGTACAGTGGAGTCAGTGTGACAGTGTGGGACAGTGGGGTCAGTGTGACAGTGTGAGACAGTGGGGTCAGTGTGACAGTGTGGGACAGTGGAGTCAGTGTGATTGTGTGGGACAGTGGAGTCAGTGTGACAGTGTGGGTCAGTATGGGTTCAATGTGGGACAGTGTGGGTCAGTGTGACAGTGTGAGACCGTAGAGTGAGTGTGACAGTGTGGGACAGTGGAGTCAGTGTGACAGCGTGGGATAGTGGGGTCAGTGTGACAATGTTGGGACAGTAGATTTAGTGTGACAGTGTGAGACAGTGGGGTCAGTGGGACAGTATGGGACAGTGGAGTCAGTGTGACAGGGGGACAGTGGGGTCCATGTGACAGTGTGGGTACAGTGGGGTCAGTGTGACAGTGTGGGACAGTGGAGTCAGTGTGACAGTGTGGTACAGTGGGGTCCGTGTGACAGTGTGGGACAGTGGGGTCCGTGTGACAGTGTGGGTCACTGGAGTCAGTGTGACAGTGGAGCCAGTGTGACAGTGTGGGTATAGTGTGGTCAGTGTGACAGTGTAGGACAGTGGGGTCAGTGTGACAGTGTGAGACAGTGGATTCAGTGTGACAGTGTGGGACAGTGGAGTCAGTGTGACTGTGTGGGACAGTGGATTCAGTGTGACTGTATGGGACAGAAGTGTTAGTGTGACAGTGCTGAACAGTGGAGTCAGTATGAAAGTGTGGGACAGTAGAGTTAGTGTGACAGTGCTGGACAGTGGTGTTAGTGTGACAATGAGGGACAGTAGAGTCAGTGTGACAGTATGGGACAGTCGTGTCAGTTTGACAGTGTGGGACAGTGGCGTCAGCGTGACAGTGCGGGACAGTGTGGGACAGTGGGGTCAGAGCGACAGTGCTGGACAGTGGTGTCAGTTTGACAGTGCTGGACAGTGGTGTCAGTTTGACAGTGCTGGACAGTGGGGTTAGTGTGATAGTGTGGGACAGTGGAGTCAGTCTGACAGTATGGGACAATGGAGTCAGTGTGACAGTGTGGGACAGTAGAGTTAGTGTGATGGTCTGGTACAGTGAGGTCAGTGGGACAGTGGTGTCTGTGTGACAGTGCTGGACAGTAGAATCAGAGGGACATCGGGGTCAGTGTGACTGTATGGGACAGTGGGGTCAGTGTGACAATGCTGGACAGTGGGGTCAGAGAGACAGTGGGGTCAGTGTGACAGTGTGGGACAGTGGAGTCAGTGTGATGGTGTGGAACAGTGGAGTCAGTGTGACAGTGCTGGACAGTGGGGTCAGAGGGACAGTGCTGGACAGTCAGGTCAGTGTGACAGTGTGGGACTTTGGGGTCAGTGTGACAGTGCTGGACAGTGGGGTCAGTGTGACTGTATGGGACAGTGGGATTAGTGTGACAGTGGAGTCAGTCTGACAGTGTGGGACAGTGCTGGACAGTGGAGTCAGAGGGACATTGGGGTCAGTGTGACTGTATGGGACAGTGGGGTCAGTGTGACAGTGCTGGACAGTGGAGTCAGAGGGACATTGGGGTCAGTGTGACTGTATGGGACAGTGGGGTCAGTGTGACAGTGTTGGACAGTGGGGTCAGAGAGACAGTAGGGTCAGTGTGACAGTGTGGGACAATAGAGTTAGTGTGATTGTCTGGGACAGTGAGGTCAGTGTGACAGTGTGGGACAGTGGAGTCAGTGTGACAGTGTGGGACAGTGGGGTCAGTGTGACAGTCTGTGGCCATGGAGATTGTGTAATAAACCTGCTGTGATCTTATTAATTCATTGAACAGGCCTTCGGAGCCATGCGGCCGATTAGACAATTATTGCTTACGTTCTGCAATTTACATTGCCCCTCTTGTAATGCAAGTTTATTTTTATCTGCAGCCTGGCACTGTACCAATGTCTTTGCAGAGACTCTATTTAAACCCATCCTGATTAATACACAATATGACTGATCCAATTATCAAGGATGATGGTAGGACTGGATTGATGACCCATAACCTCTCACACAAACAAGCTTATGGGAAGAGATGGAGTCTGGAATCTTTAATGAAATGGCACCATCCAACAGGAAAAGGAAACGGTAGTTTTCATTTAAAAAAATGTTTTTATGGAAATGTCTTTCTTAGCAGAGAGATTATGAGAATCTTTTAAATCTATTAGACCTCACTTGCCAACGAGTTGGCCAGGTGTTAGATTTGGAGGTAGGTGAGTATTTCGGTGATAATGACCACACTTTGGTTATGTTTACTTTAATGATGGAAAGGGATTGGTATATACTGCTGGGCAGGAGTTATTGCTGGAGGAAAGACAGTTATGATACAATTAGGTAAGATTTAGGATGCATAGGATGGGGAAGGAAACTGCAGGGCATGGGTACAATTGAAATATGGAGCTTATTCAAGGAGCAGCTACTGTGTGTCCTTGGTAAGTATGTACCTGTCAGGCAGAGAGGAAGTGGTCAAGCGAGGGAGCAGTGGTTTACTGAAGAAGTTGAATGTCTTGTCAAGACAAAGATAAAGGCTTATGTTAGGATGAGATGTGAAGGCTCAGTTAGGGCTCTTGAGAATTACAAGTTAGCCAGGAAAGACCTAAAGAAAGAGCTAAGAAGAGCCAGGAGGGAACATGAGAAGTTGTTGGCAGATAGGATCAAGGAAAACCCTAAAGCTTTCTATAGGTATATCAGGAATAAGAGAATGACTAGAGATAGATTAGGGACAATCAGGATAGTAGTGGGAAGTTGTATGTGGAGTCAGAGGAGACTGGGGAAGCACTAAATGAATATTTTGCATTAGAATTCACACTGGAAAAAGACACAATGTTGTCGAGAATTCTAAGATATGGGCTATTGGACTAGATGGGATTGAGGTTCACAAGGAGGAGGTGTTAGCAATTCTGGAAAGTGTAAAAATAGCTAAGTCCCCTGAGTCAGATGGGATTTATCCCAGGATTATCTGGGAAGCCAGAGCCTTGGGCTTTGATCTTTATGTTGTTATTGTCTGCAGGAATAGTGCCAAAAGACTGGGGGGAGAGCAAATGTTGCTCCCTTGTTCAAGAAGGGGAGTAGAGACAACTCTGGCAATTATAGACCAGTGAGCCTTACTTCGGTTGTGGGTAAAGTGTTGGAAAGGTTGTAAGAAATAGAATTTATAATAACCTAGAAAGGAATAAGTTGATTAGGGATAGTTAGCACGGTTTTGTGAAGGGTAGGTCATGCCTCACGAACCTAATTGAGTTATTTGAGAAGGTGACCAAACAGGTAGATAAGGGTAAAGCAGTTGATGTGGATTTCAGTTAGGCATTTCGTAAGGTGCCCCACGGTAGGCTAGTGCACAAAATATGGAGGCATGGGATTGAGGGTGATTTAGCAGTTTGGATCAGAAATTGGCTAGCTGAAAGTAGACAGAGGATGGTCTTTGATGGGAAATCTTCATCCTGGAAATCAGTTACTTGTAGTGTACCGCAAGAATCTGTTTTGGGGACACTGCTGTTTGTCATTTTTATAAACGACTTAAATGAGGGTCTAGGAGGATGGGTTAGTAAATTTGCGGATGACACTAAGACTCGATAGAGTTGTGGATAGTGCAGAAGGATGTTGTAGTTACAGAGGGACATAGATAAGCTGCAGAGCTGGGCTGAGAGGTGGCAAATGGAGTTTAATGCAGAAAAGTGTGAGGTGATTCACTTTGGAAGGACTAACAGGAATGCAGAGTACTGGGCTAATGGTAAGATTCTTGATGGTGTAGATGAGTAGCGGGATCTCGGGTGTCCATGTACATATATCCCTGAAAGTTGCCACACAGGCTGATAGGGTTGTTAAGAAGGCATACAGTGTGTTAGCTGACTGTGTGGAGTTTGCACGTTCTCCCCGTGTCTGCGTGGGTTTCCTCCGGGTGCTCCGGTTTCCTCCCACAATCCAAAGATGTGCAGGCCAGGTGAATTGGCCATGCTAAATTGCCCATAGTGTTAGGTAAGGGGTAAATGTAGATGTAGGGGTATGGGTGGGTTACGCTTCGGCGGGGTGGTGTGGACTTGTTGGGCCGAAGGGCCTGTTTCCACACTGTAAGTAATCTAATCTAATCTAATCTAATCTTTTATTGGTAGAGGGATTGAGTGTTGGAGCTACGAGGTCATACTGCAGCTGTACAAAACTCTAGTGCAGCCACACTTGGAGTATTGTGTACAGTTCTGGTCATTGCATTATAGGCAGAATATGGAAGCTTTGGAAAGGGTTCAGAGGAGATTTACTAGGACGTTGCCTGGTATGGAGGAAGGTCTTACAAGGAAAGCCTGAGGGACTTAACTGAGACATACAAGATAATCAGAGGGTTAGATAGATTGGACAGTGAGAGCCTTTTTCCTTGGATGGTGATGGCTAGCACGAGGAGACATAGCTTTAAATTGAGGGGTGATAGATATAGGACAGATGTCAGAGGTAGGTTCTTTACTCAGAGAGTAGGAAGGGCGTGGAATGCACTGTCTGCAACAGTAATAGACTTACCAAGTTTAAGGGCATTTAAGTGGTCAATGGATAGACATATGGGTGAAAATGGAAAATGGAACAGCTTAGATAGGTTTCAGATTGGTTTTACAGGTCTGCGCAAAATTGAGGACTGAAGAGCCTGTACTGCATTGTAATGCTCGATATTTTACGTCCTATGACTTGTTGGTTGGGGATTCAACAATTGGATGAAACCTCTGACCAACTTGGTAATATGAGTATTCTCCAGTTTCTTCAGCTGTTTAGTAAATGTTTCAGTGTCTGCATTAGCTGGAACTCTCCAGGGAGGCTAGGTAGCCTTTATAGTGCATACTCCAGTTCTAACTTTTAATATTTCATGTCAGCATTGTGGACACTCAAGTTCATTATAGCATTATAGCAAATACAATTTTCTGTGAACTTTAACATTCAGTGAATGATTTTGTGGAAACGTGACTGACAGTGTCCAGTTCTTCCTTTTAATTGTAGTTAATGCATTCATCGTTTAAGATCCCATTTCGTGCTGTTTCCAACTTGTGTTCCCAAGAAGCGTCTAAATAGATTTCTAGTTCCAACAGCAACTTGGATACAGACAACTGTGAGTATCATCAAAATAGACATTCATGTATAAAAGTAAAATCTACATTAAAAATTTCTGTTTTACAGGAACTATAATTGACACATACCTATTGAAGTATACAACTCCTCTGGAAGGAAGCAAACCTGTCTTGTTATTCAATATTGCTGCTTCTTTTTGCATGAAAATTATATAAAAGTGGAATGACTCGTTTATGAAGAAAGTAATTTCATTCATTATGTATTAAATTTCATGAGGATCAAATAGTTTTGGTTCCAGAGGGGCCCGAACTGTCTGGTTGATGGAATGCACAATAAGAATGTTGTGCATAATGAATAGAGCAGCTTTCAATACAGTGCCTTTTGAATAACACACACAATTTCTCTCTCAAAAAAGTTAAATATAGTGAAATACTTTATATTAATAAATTAAGATTTTAATTGTATAATTGAGATGCAAATTAAGAAGGGTAGAATTGACAGAATTCTGAAGGATGAAGAGAAATGCAGATTTATCAGCACCTGGTAGAAATCCATTTCAAACTGACAGTATCTCTCTTTAGTTGCTGATATTTCAAAAAAAATTTTAATGCCAATGTTCACTACATAATTGAGCAAGCTCATTTCTTTAACTTCAAATTGCAAATTAGGATCTTTTACATATAGGTGCTAAACTCAGTTATTACAACCACCTGCATTTATGTAGCAGCCACATGTGAAACATATCCTGAGGCTTGAGGCAATGCAAATAATCCAAGATGGCAGCAGGGGAACAAAGCTACCTGTGGGGTATTAATGGGGGCTTATCCATTCCTGTGTGTTTCTTTCTTTTTTTTTCTTTCCTTTTACTGCTGTTCTTTTTAATTCATGTCTTTCTTTTGTTTTTCTTTTCTTTGGAGCCTTTTGCTGTGCCTTAGTTGGTAAAATCAGCAGAGCAGCTGGAGCCGGCTATATGTAGAATGGCAGCCCCTGCTGGTGGTCAGAGGCAGTAGCAGACACGTCCTCCCAATGTTTGGGCTGCTGCTGGTTGTGGTGGCAACGCTCCTCCACTGATTGGAGGTGGTGCTGATGGCAGGCTTTTCAAGATGGTGTCATGGGCAAGGTGACATCTTGGAGGAGGGTGGTCGGAGCAGGACTCTTGTCGAGAAGGTGGTTGTGGCCTGGCCAGAGTGGGGACTTCTGGCTGCAGTGAGCCCAGAGCGGGGACTCCTGGCTGCAGTGGGCCCAAAGCGGCGACTCCTGTCTGCAGTAGGCCCGGGGCGGGGAGTCCTGGCGGCAGTGGGCCCGGAGCGGGGAGTCCTGGCTGTAGTGTGCACAGAGCGGGGACTCCCTGGTTACAGTGGGCCCTGATCGGGGACTCCTGTCTGCAGTAGGCCCGGAGCAGGGACTCCTGGCTACAGTGGGCCCTGATCGGGGACTCCCTGGCTACAGTGGGCCCTGATCGGGGACTCCCTGGCTACAGTGGGCCTGGAGCGGGAACTCCCTGGCTACAGTGGGCCTGGAGCGGGGACTCCCTGGCAACAGTGACAATAGACAATAGACAATGGATGCAGGAGTAGGCCATTCTGCCCTTCGAACCTGCACCACCATCATCCTTAATCAGTATCCTGTTCCTGCCTTATCTCTGTAACCCTTGATTCCACTATCCTTGAGAACTCTATCCAACTCTTTCTTAAACGAATCCAGAGACTGGGCCTCCACTGCCCTCTGGGGCAGAGCATTCCACACAGCCACCACTCTCTGGGTGAAGAAGTTTCTCCTCATCTCTGTCCTAAATGGCCTACCCTTTATTTTTAAGCTGCGTCCTCTGGTTTGGGACTCACCCATCAGCAGAAACATGTTTCCTGTCTTCAGAGTGTCCAATCCTTTAATAATCTTATACGTCTCAATCAGATCCCCTCTCAGCCTTCTAAACTCAAGGGTATACAAGCCCAGTCACTCCAAACTTTCAACATAAAATAGTCCCGCCATTCCAGGAATTGACCTCGTGAACCTATGCTGCACTCCCTCAATAGCCAGAATGTCTTTCCTCAAGTTTGGAGACCAGAACTGCACACAATATTCCAGGTGCGGTCTCACTAGGGCCCTGTACAGCTGCAGACGAACCTCTTTGCTTCTATACTCAATCCCTCTTGTTATGAAGGCCAGCATGCTATTAGCCTTCTTCACTACCTGCTGTACCTGCATGCTTACCTTCATTGACTGGTGTACAAGAACACCCAGATCTCTCTGTACAGCCCCTTTACCTAACTTGACTCCATTTAGGTAGTAATCTGCCTTCTTGTTCTTGCTACCAAAGTGGATAACCATACATTTATCTACATTAAACTGCATCTGCCATGCATCTGTCCACTCAACTAACCTGTCCAGGTCACCCTGTAATCTCCTAACATCCTCCTCACATTTCACCCTGCCACCCAGCTTAGTATCATCAGCAAATTTGCTAATGTTATTACTAATACCATCTTCTATATCATTTACATATATTGTAAAAAGCTGCGGTCCCAGCACGGATCCCTGCGGTACCCCACTGGTCACTGCCTGCCATTCTGAAATGGAGCCGTTTATCACTACCCTTTGTTTCCCGTCAGCCAACCAATTTTCAATCCAAGTTAGTACTTTGCCCCCAATACCATGCACCCTAATTTTGCTCACTAACCTCCTACGTGGGACTTTATCAAATGCTTTCTGAAAGTCCAGGTACACTACATCCACTGGATCTCCCGTGTCCATCTTCAGAGTGCATCCTCAAAAAATTCCAGATTAGTCAAGCATGATTTCCCCTTCATAAATCCATGCTGACTCTGTCCTATCCTGTTACTACTATCCAGGTGTGTCGTAATTTCATCCTTTATAATAGACTCCAGCATCTTTCCCATCACTGAGGTCAGACTAACTGGTCTATAATTTCCTGCTTTCTCTCTTGCTCCTTTCTGAAAAAGTGGTACAACATTTGTGGGCGGCACGGTGGCACAGTGGTTAGCACTGCTGCCTCACAGCGCCAGAGACCCGGGTTCAATTCCCGCCTCAGACGACTGACTTTGTGGAGTTTGCACATTCTCCCCGTGTCTGTGTGGGTTTCCTCTGGGTGCTCCAGTTTCCTCCCACATTCCAAAGATGTGCAGGTCAGGTGAATTGGCCATGCTAAATTGCCCGTAGTGTTAGGTAAGGGGTAGATGTAGGGGTATGGGTGTGTTGCGCTTCGGCGGAGCGGTGTGGACTTGGTGGGCCGAAGGGCCTGTTTCCACACTGTAAGTAATCTAATCTAATCTAATTAGCCACCCTCCAATCCGCAGGAACTGATCCTGAATCTATCGAACTCTAGAAAATAATCACTAACGTATCCACGATTTCCCGAGCCACCTCCTTCAGTACCCTGGGATGTAGACCATCAGGCCCCGGGGCCTTATCAACCTTTAGACCTAACAGTCTCTCCAACACCAATTCCTGGCAAATATAAATTCCCTTCAGTTCAGGTCCTTCAGCCACTGTTACCTCAGGGAGATTGCTTGTATCTTCCCCAATGAACACAGATCTGAAGGACCAATTCAACTCTTCTGCCATTTCTTTGTTCCCCGTAATATATTCCCATGTTTCTGTCTTCAAGGGCCCAATTTTAGTCTTAATCATTTTTTTCCCTTTCACATACCTAAAAAAGCTTTTACTATCCTCCTTTATATTTTTGGCCAGTTTACCTTCGTACCTCATTTTTTCTCTTCATGGGCCCACAGCAGGGACTCCTGGCTGCAGAGGGCCCAGAGCGGGGACTCCTGGCTGCAGTGGGCCCAGAGCGGGGACCCCTGGCTGCAGTGGGCCCAGAGAGGGGACCCCTGGCTGCAGTGGGCCCAGAGAGGGGACTCCTGGCTGCAGTGGGCCCAGAGAGGGGACTCCTGGCTGCAGTGGGCCCAGAGCGGGGACTCCTGGCTGCAGTGGGCCCAGAGCGGGGACTCCTGGCTGCAGAGGGCCCAGAGCGGGGACTCCTGGCTGCAGTGGGCCCAGAGAGGGGTCTCCTGCCTGCAGTGGGCCCAGAGCGGGAACTCCTGCCTGCAGTGGGCCCAGAGAGGGGACTCCTGCTTGCAGTGGGCCCAGAGAGGGGACTCCTGGCTGCAGTGGGCCCAGAGCGGGGAGTCCTGGCTGCAGTGGGCCCAGAGCAGGGACTCCTGGCTGCAGTGGGCCCTGAGCGGGGAGTCCTGGCTGCAGTGGACCCAGAGCGGGGACTCCTGGCACCTTTGAGGTGGTGGCTAAGCAGAGGAATCCTGGCTTCTGGGCGAGTGTGGGTTCAGCATGGGAGCCTGGATCAGCAATGGCATCAATGAGGTAGCCCAGGTATGAAGGGACTGCACCTAAATAAGGATGATTCCTACATTGGTGCATCTGGTACAGACAGCGGCGAGACAGTGGGGGAGGGATGGGCAGTGTAGGTGTTATTGGTGAGCCAGCTCTGAAATCTCTTTCAGTTATATCTTTTATCCTTTTTTATTTTTAAATGATTCAAAATGGCGTCTGATTGTGGCAACTGTTGGAGCTTTTTACTGTTTTTCTGTGTTATTCAGTATTATTTGGTGTTATTCTGTAATTTTCGGTGTTATTCTGTGTTAACTACATTCGCTGTAAAATGCAAGTGACAATAAATATATCATTCAATCATCATTCAAGAAGGAAAGGTTAGGAGCAGTGTCTGAAAGCTTCAAGAAGGGGAGTTTTAAGGAAAAACTAAAAGGAAGAAATAGCAGTGGAGAGGCAGAAGGGGATTAGAGATGTGGTTCTGGCTACAGGTGTGGCAGGATATCAATCCTGTAGCAGCTTGAGGGGAGACACAGAATAAATAGTTAAGAGTTGAATATGCAAATAGGAAATTTTGCCAGCAATGATGAAACAAATGAAGTGATGGAAAAGAAAGATCATACTGAAAATGTACATCTTTGGTTAGTATTTCAGTCCCCTAACCCACTAATCCCTCATCCCCTTATGTGGCAAATGTTGTTCAATAATCCACCTGTGAAAGAGACATTGAGTATTTTACAATGTTACAGATAAGTTTTAAATGCAAGTTGCTTTCCATCTCACTCTCTAATCTTTCGGCTGAAAACATTGCCTGCTGCCTCAGTGATTTAATTCTGTAGCATGAAGGACAAATCTAATTAAAAACTGCCTTTAAAGCCAATTTAACCAAAGAATTGTGAGATAGTTCTTGGTTTGGCACTGACTTCAAATCCAAAAATGATGATGGTCAAATAAACTGTGCTGATAATATCAAAGATGTTCAGATAATTGATTCATTCTTGTCACATAATGTGAGAATGATCAAAATCTAAAACCTCCATTTTAAATAAATATAAACATTCCATTTTGATTGCCTTGGTATATTTCTGTTCTCCTCTTCACTTTCCTGTTATCAGTCCAGTTTCACCCCAGCTCAGTCTCACCCAGAAAGGTCACAGGATTAAAGAAGTATTTCTTGCTGAAGTCCAACCTTTTTAAAATGATCTAAATGATACATCGCTGTGCTTGTAGATCTAATTTATTATTTTCATTAAAGCTTCAAATAATTTTCATCTTCTCTTCTGGCAATACCATTCATTTGGTGATGGAAAGCTGGTCGGGAAATACATCTGATAATTGACTGAAAGCTGTGGAGTTTGGAGCTTGTTCTGAGTTTGTTGAATGGAGTAAGTCTCAAGAGTAACCTCGTTGTATCTTCAACATAATCAGCTCATCTTTTCACTTCATGCTGGCACTCAGCTTGAAGGTGAGGGCATACTGCATGGACAGAGATGTCATCTTTCAGATGAGATGGTAAACTGAGACCAGCTAGGCCTGTACCTTTAGGGAAGTTAAATGACACCATGATGTGTGGCATCCTTGTTTACAGGTACCTTGTTTGCTTTCAGTCACTCCCTCTGTATCACTGTGTCAGTGTAGTGACTTCAGTCAGCCAGCTATGTGTGTGTAATGTACAGTAACACCAGTAAGCTCACAAGGCAGACCATGTATAATATTGTAGCCTTGTAAATTGTGTAAATAAACTTCCAGACATCTGACTCAATGAGAATCTGTGGAATATGTTACATAAGCAAACATATGGAAAATCATGGCCAGGGAAGAGGGATTGGGATGGGATTCAAAATCTTTGTGATGGGGCAGCAGACTGTACACCAGCTGATGGTGGAACAATTCAAATTGAGAATGTGCAGGAGGCTGGAACGTTCAGACCATTAAACCATTGTAGGGCTAAAGAAGATTGGAATGTGTTTTCAGGTGCCAGTACACATTGGGGTATCTCAGTTGGCTGGCATCATTTACAATGCAGAGTGATGCCAACAGTGTGTGTTCCATTCCTACACTGACTGAGATTACTATAAAGGACACTCCTTCCCAACCTTCTTCCCCTGCCTGAGGCATGCTGACCCTTAGGTTAGACCACTCTTGGTGGTCTCTCTCTCTAATGAGAGAACAGATCAGTGGGATATTGGTGCCATTGACCTTTTCCAAGCTGTGGTCAGTGGAGCAGACAGTAATCAACCTTCTCTCCTGGGTTTCAGTTGCTTTGGGAACCTCACTACAAGAATAGCGCTTCACTCAGAGAGTTTGAACTAACCAGGGCCACTTTCCCAACTATGTGCAGAGGCTTCCCCACATTAACTTGGTCAGAGACAAAAAAAAACGGCAGATGCTGGAGGTGGACAGGCAGGAGACTGGAAGAACACAGCAAGGCAGGCAGCGTCGGGAGGTGGAGAAGTTAATGTTTCGGGTGTAACCCTTCCTCAGGACTGGTTCCCCACATTCACTGAGTCTGACCTAAATAAACTGCAGGAAACATATATGGTCTTTATTTTTTTGCCCTGACTCCTAGCGATAAATGAACAAACAGCTGAACAGTAAACCTCAACTTGTGAACACTTCCAAAACTAACACCTTTGGACCGTTATGGGAAAGGTTATAGAGATGAATTCTGAGGAAGGGTCACTGCACCCGAGTTAGAACATAGAACATAGAAAAGTACAGCACAGAACAGGCCCTTTGGCCCACGGTTGTGCCGAGGTTTAATCTAATGTGAAATATAGTAACTTAACCTACGCACCCCTCAACTCACTGTTCTCCATGTGCACGTCCAGCAGTCACTTAAATGTGCGAATGACTCTGTTCAACTCTGTTAACTCGGCTGTTAACTCTGATTTCTCTCCAAAGATGCTGCCAGACCTGCTGAGCTTTTCCAGCAATTTCTGCTGCCAGCATCCGCAGTTCTTTCAGTTTTTATGAAAGGGATGAGTGTTTGGGGTTTACCTTTTCTGCATTTCAAAGTAAATGATTGCACCTTTTGGGGTTGATCTGAAACAGCTGATTTCACTCATTTACAGTCTCTTTACCCCCCTCCTGGTCAGTCGGCCCGAATCCCAGGACATTCCAGGAGCAGTTTGGAGCCGGATCCAGGTGAATTTCTGACTGTCCTCCCGCTGTGTTCCTTCTTTAATGAGAATGTTATTGAGCACTTCATTGGCAGAAGGAGTTTCTTTTCGAATGGGCAATGACAGATCCACTCAGCTGAGTCCTGTAACCCTCTGGATTGTGTGATTGTTTTCCATGTATCAGCAGATGTAATTGCTCCGAGTTTATTGTGGATTGTGGTACACAGTTCCGTTTTCAAATGTGACATTTCGCTCTGAATGCAGCGTGTGGGCAACAGCAAGTCATGTGATAGAGGCAGTGTTTTTTTTACTGAGGGAGAATAAAACACCTTCTCGGCACGTTCCCGGAGCTGCATCTCAGCCCCAGTGCAGTGGGATCGCAGTTACTTCCCCAGCCTGGCGTCAGACTCCAGCAGCAACACTCCACAAGGTAAATGCTCCCACTCTGCTGCTGCTGCTTTTTAACCCCGGTACTTGTGAGGTTGCATTGCCTTCCAGTTGTCTTTCCAACAGTAGAAATGATCCCCTTAATGTGAAGATGCAAGCAGGGGAAGCAGTCTCACAAGTAAGTAATCCTGAATCATTCTCTCCGCCCGCATTTATTTTTGAGAGATTTCCATGTCACTTCCATCTATCTCACACTCTGGGTGATAATGGACAATAATGCAGCAAATGGTGGCAAATCTGTAAGGCATTGAGCTGGGGCTGGTGTTTTGATAGCAAGTTTGTGAATCTCTGGTTTACATGAGACACTGGTGAGGACACAGGAATTTATTCGCAATGATAGCGGGATAGTGTGTAGCAGTGAGCAGCGGACGTACGGGGCTCTGTCATTTCGAGATGGAAGTTACTCGATGCTTTTTGACTTGATGTTTTAATTGGATAAACACTGTCGTGGCTGGAGAGTCTCCTCTGAATTTAATTGCATTTGTCTCAGCCTGAACAGAGATCAGCACGTCTCTGGCTCAGTTGTAGATATTGTAGACAGTTGTACATTCATTCTGACACTGCTCTGGAGCTGGTGGGACACAGGGGACCCCTATCTGTGTGTCATGGAGTGGTGGGGGTCCTTTCTGTTAAGTCTGGGTGATATCTTTCACTAGGTTTGGATGGATGGCGAGCATCACAGTAAATCCTGGTCCTATCACAGTCTCCATTAGCTGCTCCTCAGACTGGTTTTCCAGTTGTGGTCCATGGCTATGAGGCAGGAGGCCAGCAGTCCCCAGGGTAACTTGCCTCTCTACTCTGAGGTTACTTCGAGCATATGTTTTACTGCCCCAGCTGACTCCGGAATCCAGTCTGGAACCTCCCAGGAATGTGTGGGGCTAGGGGCACTTGCTCAGTATTATCATTCTCTTGCTGAATTGCTTGCTGATTGCAGCTCAGTGCACCCTCCATGGTAAAATCGCTCAATGGAAATGTTGTTCAAGCAGAATTTTCTAACACAAACATTGATAAGTAATGAGTCGTGAAGTTACCTAACTCCTTCTGTGTTGATTCAGTTAAAACTGGCCTTTAAAATATGCTAAAATTCTTGCGATGGGAATATTTTGAAAATATTAGGTCAAGGTAGTCACTAAAGAAAGGGTTCCGAAATGTAACAGTAATAAGTTGATTAAGTTGTGAAATAAACTTAATTCAGATGAACACATTCAAACCCAATGATTATTTTAATGACTAATTCTTCACGACTCTATTACATGTAATTGATCAGGTCATTCGATACAGGCTTTTGATGTACTGCCAGATACATATTGTGTCAAAGTCTAAAGCATCTAATGCTTTGGGAGATTGATGATAAGAATTAAATTTAACCCTGGTTGGACACACTGTCTTTTTTTACAGAAAGACAAGAGTTAATATTCAGGTCACTTCTTTGTCAGTAACAGAGCTCTGTGTCTTTTTTGAGTTTTTATGAGTAATATTATTTTGTCAGGCATTCCTAGCAGCTTTGATAATTCAGAGATGATTTTTATAGTTGATCAAATAACCAAATGCTAAAGATGTGCACAACTGTCTCTGGGAAATGAAAATATTTAACTCTAATCAAGGTCAATGCTCTGAGGATTATCCTTTTATTTAAGCAGAAAGTTTGAGATTGTTTGCTTTAAAGTGCTGAATTGAATGTCAGGTCTGCGTCTGTGTAACACTGCTCTTACAGATTTCAGGGTGTGTCTCTCGTTCCTTGTTTAATTAGGATCTAATCTAGAAAGGGGTTCTTTTATCTCCTATTTTTGCAAGAAGGAAATCATTCCAATTGTCTGAAGTTCTCTTAGTATAGTATGTGATCTACAATTAATCACTTGATGATTGACAAAACAATGATGGATACAACCTTTTTTCTCTACAGAGATAGATTAAAATAATGTGATATTATCTCATTGCTCATACAAATCATTGAATTGTTAGTATTTTAAATACCAATTATTTATTTGTTGTCACTAGCATCTACTGTCAATTATGTGTGCTAAGTCTTTTACAGACAGAATGAAAAGGATAACAACAGATGATATGGGCGGAAAAGACCAAAATGGTAGTGCATTGTTTGAAAGGGTTGTTTTTGCAGCAGTGAAATGATGTAGAAACACATGATGGAACAAAATGAGAGATTAAAAATGTTTGGAAATAGAGTACAGAAAAAGCTTCAGGCATTGATGAAACAATAGCAGCACATTTAAATGCCGCTGGAGAAACTGAATTAAAAGTGGTAATAGAAATTGTGATTTAAATATCTACCAACGGATACATTCTAAATGACTCGATGCTCAGTATTTCTTAAGTTACTAAGAAACCCAAAGCAACTGAATGCAATAATTTTAAGACTTAATAAGCATGCTGGCTCAGTGGTTAGCACTGCTGCCTCTCAGTGCCAAGGACCTGGGTTTGATTTCAATCTCGAGTGACTGTCTGCATGGGTTTCCTTCGGGTGCTCCAGTTTCCTCCCACAATCCAAAGATGTGCAGGTTAGTTGACCTGGCCATGCTAAATTGTCCATAGTATTCAGGTGTGTGTAGGTTAGGTGCATGAGTCAGGGGAAATGTAAAGTAATAGGGTAGGGGAATGGGTCTGGGTGGGTTACTCTTCAGAGTGTTGGTGTTGGGATTCTATGAATCTCATTAAAGTGTGTCTGAAAAACAAATTAGAAAGAAATAATAATAAATTTGAGACAGAAATTGGTGAAATGCGGTCTGGGGCAAAACATTTTAGCCTAAAAACAATTTTTATAAATATCTGGAAGTGGACAAGATAATGAAGAAAAACACTGTCTGTGCTTAATGCACTAAGTTAATAGGTGTGATATTGAAACGTAACTTTGAGGGTAAAGAAGTGGACTTCATCAAGAGGCTAAACTGGGACCAAACAGCAAGCATCAGGTTCACAGAAGGCCAGCCAGACATGTTTGAAGTGAAGGGAGGAGTGTTCTGGAGAAATGCATTTGTATATGGATCTGGTTTATACTGTATCACTTGCTATAGTCATGGTCTCTGAGGTAACTGCTTTCGGCATTAAGGCATGGAGAGAGAATCCATTAACTGAGCATTTGGAACATGGTGAGATTCATGGATTGTGAGAGATGTAAGAGCCAGTTATCAAGGAAAATTGCAGGAATATTTGAAAATGCAGCCTACAGTTTTCGATTACTGAGTGAGTCAGTATGGCTTCAAACATTTCAGTCTCTACTGCTGTGGAGATGATTCATGATTTGAGATGGAATTAGAACTTTGTTCCATCTCCTTGGCAATATCAGGAAAGAGCCATAGAGTTAAATAAGGAACCTGAACAAATCAGAGTTGCAACTCCATTATCAATGTTATCAACTCTGGGGCTATGAACAATATCAGATGTATCACTGACATTATGTGAAGTGCATTAGGATTAAAGCCATCTCATCACAAAATCACATTCACTGAAGTGCTATGATGCTAAAGTAAGCCATTTGGCCCATCATATTTGCGCTGGCTCTCCAATTGAACATCATAACTTTGTGTCATTCTCCTCCCATTGCACATTGTTTCTATTCCATTCATCATCATGTGAACCCGTCTCCACCACACTTCCAAGGCACTGCATTCCAGACCTGACAGACCTGAACCACTCATTCTGTAAAAGTTTTTTTTCTCACATTATATTTGCTACTTTTGCAAATCACTTTAAATTTGTGTCCGCTCTTTTCTTTCTTTTTATGAGTGGAACTGTTTTTTCCTGTCTAGTCTACCCAGACATCGCCATGATTTGGAAAACTTCTATCTGATCTCCTCTTGGTCCTTCATCCATCCCAGGTAAACAGTCCCAATCCCTCGAACCTATTTTTATAACTGAAGTTCCTCATTCCAGCAACCATTCTTGTGAATGTCTTTTGTACTCACTAATGTGTTCTCATTCTTCCTATCATGTGGCACACTTACTTTTCTAAAATTCTTGGAAGGTTTCTAAATTCTTGGAAGAGCAGAGTCTGATTAGAACAAGTCAACATGGATTTAGTAAAGGGAGGTCATGCCTGACAAACCTGTTGGAATTTTTTGAAGAGGTGACAAGTAGGTTAGACCAGGGAAACCCAGTGGATGTGGTCTATCTAGACTTTCAAAAGGCCTTTGATAAGGTGCCACACGGGAGGCTGCTGAGCAAGGTGAGGGCCCATGGTGTTCGAGGTGAGCTGCTGGGATGGATTGAGGATTGGCTGTCTAACAGAAGGCAGAGAGTTGGGATAAAAGGTTCTTTTTCAGAATGGCAGCCGGTGACGAGCGGTGTCCCGCAGGGTTCGGTGCTGGGGCCACAGCTGTTCGCATTATATATTAATGATTTGGATGAGGGAACCGGGGGCATTCTAGCGAAGTTTGCCGATGATACGAAGTTAGGTGGACAGGCAGGTAGTACTGAGGAAGTGGGGAGGCTACAGAAGGATCTAGACAGGTTGGGAGAGTGGTCCAGGAAATGGCTGATGGAATTTAACGTGAGCAAGTGCGAGGTCTTGCACTTTGGCAAAAAGAATAAAAGCATGGACTACTTTCTAAATGGTGAGAAAATTAATAAAGCCAAAGCACAAAGGGATCTGGGAGTGCTAGTCGAGGATTCTCTAAAGGTCAACATGCAGGTTGAGTCTGTGATTAAGAAAGCGAATGCAATGTTGTCTCTTATCTCAAGAGGGTTGGAATATAAAAGCAGAGATGTACTACTGAGACTTTATAAAGCTCTGGTTAGGCCCCATTTGGAGTACTGTGTCCAGTTTTGGTCCCCACACCTCAGGAAGGACATACTGGCACTGGAACGTGTCCAGCGGAGATTCACACGGATGATCCCTGGAATGACAGGTCTAGCATATGAGGAACGGCTGAGGATACTAGGATTGTATTCGTTGGAGTTTAGAAGATTAAGGGGAGATCTAATAGAGACGTACAAAATAATACATAGCTTTGAAAAGGTGGATGCTAGGAAATTGTTTCTGTTAGGCGAGGAGACTAGGACCCGTGGACACAGCCTTAGAATTAGAGGGGGTCATTTCAGAACAGAAATGCGGAGACATTTCTTCAGCCAGAGAGTGGTGGGCCTGTGGAATTCATTGCCACGGAGTGCAGTGGAAGCCGGGACGCTAAATGTCTTCAAGGCCGAGATTGATAGGTTCTTGTTGTCTAGAGGAATTAAGGGCTACGGGGAGAATGCTGGTAAGTGGAGCTGAAATGCGCATCAGCCATGATTGAATGGCGGAGTGGACTTGATGGGCCGAATGGCCTTACTTCCACTCCTATGTCTTATAGTCTTATGGTCTTATGGTCTTTTACACAATACTCCAGCTGAAATCTAAGTGTCTTATACAAGTTCAACATTACTTCCTTGCATTACAACAGTTCCTGATGCTTCACACCAGTTTCAGAATTTTCGGTTTGCAGGCTCCAGCCACCTCCTCTTTACCATGGATGTGCAATCCCTTTCCACGTCCATACCCCACCAGGATGGTCTCGGGGCTCTGTGCTTCTGCCTGGAACAAAGGCCTGAACCGTCCCACCCAGCTCTACCCTCCTCCACCTAGCTGAGCTCATTCTCACCTCCAACAATTTCTCTATTAACCCCTCTCATTTTCTTCAGGTCAGAGGGTCACCATGGGTAAACATGTGGGCCCCAGTTACGCTGTCTCTTTGTGGGGTATGTCGAACATTCCTTGTTCAAGTCCTATTTCAGCCCCCACCCACAACTCTTTCTCCAGTACATCAATTATATCATCAGAGCAGCTTCCATCTCTTGCCAAGAATTCAAAAAGTTCATCAATTTCACTTCCAATTTCCATCCTGCCCTCTCTTTCACTGGATGTATCTCTGACTCTTCCCTTCCTTTACTCACCATTTCTGAGATAGAAATATCCAAGATTCACCGACTCCCACAGTTACCTGGACTATACATCCTTGTGCCCTGTTTCCAGTAAAGACTCTATTCCATTCTCCTAGTTCCTCCGCTTCCATCGCATATGTTCTGATGATGCCAACTTTGACAGGGGAGCCTCCAAAATGCCCACCTTCTTCCTCAACCAAGGATTCCGATTCTGGGTCGGACCTATCTCCAGCACTTCTGCCTTCACTCCCTCCCTTCCCTCCCAAACAGTGATAGAGTCCCCCTTGTCCTTACCTACCATCACACCAGCATCCACACCCTGTAGATCATTAGCTGCTATTTCCACCACCTCCAATGACATGCCATCACCAGACACATATCCCCCTCCCCTCCCTTGTCCACCTTTGGCAGTGACCGTTATCTCCAGGATGCCCTGGCCTACTCTTCGTTCACTCCCAACACCCCCCTCCACAGTGCCACAGCACTTTCTCCTGTAACCACTGAAGGTGTAGCTGCCCATTCCCCCCCCTCTCTTCTCAGTGTCCTAGGGTCCAAACACACCATCTAAGAGAAGCAGCACTTTACCTGCACTTCTCACAATCTAGTCCACTGTATTCGCTGCTAGTAACAGGATAGGTCAGAGCTGAAAATATGTTGCTGGAAAAGCGCAGCAGGTCAGGCAGCATCCAAGGAGCAGGAGAATCGATGTTTCAGGCATGAGCCCTTCTTCAGGAATGAGGAGGGTTTGCCAAGCAGGCTAAGATAAAAGGTAGGGATCCCTTGAACTCAGCACCGCCTTCCTAACCTGCAATCTCTTCCAGACCTCTCTGCCCCCACCCCCACTCCGGCCTATCACCCTCACCTTGACCTCCTTCCACCTATCGCATTCCCAACGCCCCTCCCCCAAGTCCCTCCTCCCTACCTTTTATCATAGCCTGCTTGGCACAAATTCCTCATTCCTAAAGAAGGGCTCATGCCCGAAACGTCGATTCTCCTGTTCCTTGGATGCTGCCTGACCTGCTGCACTTTTCCAGCAACACATTTTCAGCTCTGATCTCGAGCATCTGCGGTCCTCACTTTCTCCTCCAGGATAGGTCAGAGTCAGCATGGATATATGAAGGGGAAATCATGCTTGACTAATCTGGAATTTTTTGAGGATGCACTCTGAAGATGGACACGGGAGACCCAGTGGATGTAGTGTACCTGGACTTTCAGAAAGCATTTGATAAAGCCCCACATAGGAGATTAGTGAGCAAAATTAGAGCGCATGGTATTGGGGGCAAAGTACTAACTTGGATTGAAAGTTGGTTGGCTGACAGGAAACAAAGAGTAGTGATAAACAGCTCCATTTTGGAATGGCAGGCAGTGACCAGTGGGATACCGCAGGGATCAGTACTAGGACCACAGCTTTTTACAATATATATTAATGATATAAAAAATGGGATTAGCAATAACATTAGCAAATTTGCTGATGATACTAAACTGGGTGACAGGGTGAAATGTGAGGAGGATGTTAGGAGATTACAGGGTGACCTGGACAGGTTAGTTGAGTGGTCAGATGCATGGCAGATGCAGTTTAATGTGGATAAATGTCTGGTTATCCACTTTGGTGGCAAGAACAGGAAGGCAGATTACTACCTAAATGGAGTCAAGTTAGGTAAAGGGGCTGTACAGGGAGATCTGGGTGTTCTTGTACACCAGTCAATGAAGGTAAGCATGCAGGTACAGCAGGTAGTGAAGAAGGCTAATAGCATGCTGGCCTTCATAACAAGAGGGATTGAGTATAGAAGCAAAGAGGTTCTTCTGCAGCTGTACAGGGCCCTGGTGAGACCACACCTGGAGTACTGTGTGCAGTCTATAATGTGGTCTCCTCTACCTTGAGGAAACAAAACGTAGATTGGGTGACTGCTTCACAGAACACCTACATTCTGTCCACAGAAAAGACCCTGAGCTTCCAGGTCCCTGCCATTCTAACACACCACCCCGTTCCCAGGCCAACATTTCTGTCTCAGCCCTGCTGCAGGGCACCAGTGAAGCTCAGTGCAAGCTGGAAGAACAGAACCCCATTTTCCATGTGGGGACCCTGCAGCCCTCCGGACTCAACATTGAGTTTGATAATTATAGGGTTTGAGCTTCCCCCATGTCCTAGCTTTCTACCCTACACACCAGGCCTTGTTATCACATAGTCTGCCATTACACACTACCTATTGTTAGTCACTAACAGTCCCCATTAGCAGCTATTCACCCTCCTAGCCAGATCCTTAGCCACTCCTTTGTCTGTCCAACTGTTATCTCTCTCTGGGCTCTATCCCCACCTATTATTTACTCCTTACTCCCCCCCACTCCCCCGCCCTCTCTTCTGTATAAAAAACAACATTTTCCCAGCTACCATCAGCTCTGAGGAAGGGTCACTGGACCCGAAATGTTAACTCTGATTTCTCTCCACAGATGCTGCCAGACATGCTGAGCTTTTCCAGCAATTTCTGTTTTTATTTCTGATTTACAGCATCTGCAGATTTTTTGGTTGTGTGCTTGCTCTTGTACTCTATGCTCTATCAGTAAAGCCCAGGATACAGTATACTTTATTAATTATTTTCTCCACCTGTTTTGCCACCTTCAATGATCAGTGCACTTATACGCCCAGCTGCTTCTGCCCTTGCATCCCTGAAGTATTGAACCCTCTATTTTACATTGTCAGTTCATGTTCTTCCTCCCAAATACATCACCTCACACATCTCTGCATTGTACCTTATCTGTCACCTGTTTGCCCACTCCACCAACCTGTCTATGTCCTTTTGGAGTTCGACAATGTCCTCCTCACAATTTACAATTCACCCAAGTTTCATGTAATTTTGCAATCTTTGAAATTGTCCCCAAGATCTAGATATTTCCCTCCCCACCCCCATCTGCATTTCAGAGAGATCATTCCCTCTGTGACTCCCTTCTCAAGTCCTACCTGTCCATCTTCCTTCCCACTTATCCGCTCCACCCTCTTCTCTGACCTATTACCATCACCCCTCACCTCCATCTACCTATTGCAATCCCAGCTACCTTCACCCCCAGGCCTACCCCCTCCCATTTATCTCTCAGACTCCTTGGCCCACAAGCCTCATTCCTGATGAAGGGTTTATGTCTGAAACATTGATTCTCCTGCTCCTCAGATGCTGCCTGACCTGCTGTGCTTTTCCAGCACCACACTCTTCGACTTGGACTTCCTCCACAATCAGTCCTGACTGCACTGTTTATAAGTTGCATCTCCTTATTCATTTTAACAGATTTTGTAATGAGTCTAAATAAAAGAATGAGAATGTTCAACCATACATTTCCATGTCACTGGACCAAAACAACCTTCGAATTAAATGACCGGCTTTGTTTTCATTAGTTTTGCACTTTTTGTCTGTGAATTCTGTAACAATGTGCAAATGCTGAATTCCTTTTGTACAGCAGTGCAACAATACATCCAGAAGAAGACACATTACCTGTGATAAATAATGGTTGGAATAATGTTAGATCATCCGGGCACTAATTTTTTTTAATAACTTGCATGCAAACAGTACCAATAGGTAACCTTTGACCCAATCAAAACAGCAAAGTGCCTAATTATGGCATTTGGATGCTCACTGTGGTATATATTGCATGCATTATTAATGTTTTTAAAATTCCCTACTCAATTTTCATGACATGTGACAGTGAGGAATGCATTGACTGGACTGCATTACCTGTCATATAACACCAGATACTACAATCAAGCTTCAACAAGCTGGTGAAAAATCAATGGAATTTCTAAAGTTCACTCATGTTTCTGGTACTATCCTTTGCTAAGTTAAAGAAATAAACCTTGAGCTGTTTCTGATGCACATGAGGTAGTGAAGTGACAAAACAAAACAGATCTTAAATACCAGCAAATGAATTAAAGAAAACATCCTTAACTCCAGTGTCAGGTGTACAAGAATGAGATTTGAAAGGCATTTTGCAATGGAATCAATTTCTGTTTCTGTGGTTTTCTTTACCACAGAGGGATGTCAAGGCTGGCTCATTGAGTATATTTGAGGTGCTGAGAGACCACTTTTATTCAGTAAAGGAATCAAGGATTATGTAGATAAGATAAGAAAGTGGCGATGAAGGTTATCAGGTCAAACAGATTTCCCAGAATGGTAGAAGAGACTTGATGGGCTGAATGGCCTACATCTCCTAAATCTTATAGTCTTCTGATTTATTAAGTTGTTTTTTATTATTGAGTGTTCTCCTCATCCAGCATTGGCAATGGTGTCGAATATATGGGGCCAAATTGAACTAACCTGTCACAACCAGAGTGAAAAGAAGGGAATCAGTAAGGTGTCTTATGTTCGTACTTCCAAAAGGTATTCAATAAGGTACCTCACAAAACATTATGTCATAAGAGCCCACGGGGTTCGAGGTAGTACACTGACATGGATGGAGAATTGGCTCATGGTCAGGAAACAGTGAATTATGATAATGGGGTACTTTCTCAGGTTGGCCACCTGTAACCAGCAGGTTTCCACAGGGATCAGTGTTGGGGCAGAGACTGTTTGTGTATGACCTGAATGAAGGAAGAAAGTATACTATAGCCAGATTTACGGACGACACACAAATAGGTGGAAAGGCACCTTCCAAGACAGTTTACAGAGAGATATTGATCAGTTAACTGAGTGGGCAAAAACCTGGCAAATGGGGTATAATATGGGAAAATGTGAGATTGTTAATTTTGAAAGGAGAACAAAAGAACAGTATTATTTAAATAGAGAAAAGCTGCAACACAAAGGGACCTGGGGGGATACTTGTGCATGAAACACAGAAAGCTAACACACAAGTACACCAGGTAATCAGGAAGGCTAATGGAATGTTAGCCCTTATTTCATATGAGTTGGAGTATAAGAGTAGGGAGGTCTTATTACAACTGTACAAGGGGCTGGTCAGATCACATCTGGAGCACTGACAGTAGTTTTAGAGTCATAGAGTCATAGAGATGTACAGCACAGAAACAGACCCTTCTTGTTCCCTTATTTAAGGAAAGATATCATTTCTTTGGCGACAGCTCAGAGAAGATTCACTGGGAATGACTCTTTATAAAAGACAATCCTCCATGAATAAAAACTATATCAGTTGGGACTATATTCACTGGAGTTGAAAAGGATGAGAGGTGATTTCATTGAAACATTGGCTTCTTCAGGGGCTTGACATTAAATGCTGAGAGGCTGCTTCCCCTCATGGGCAAGGCCAGGAACAGAGGGTATTGTTTAAGAATAAAGGGATGCCAATTTAAAATTAAGATGAGGAGGACTTTCTTCTGAGGGTCGAGAGTCTTTGGAACTCCTTGCTACAGAGAGCTGTGGGAGCAGAGTCCTTGTGTACATTTATGGCTGAGATAGATTCTTGATCAGTCAGGGAATCGTGGGTTACAGGGAAAGGGTGGGAAAGTAGAACATGAGGAATGTTGGATCTGCCAGGACCCAATGAAAGGCAAATCAGGCTCAAAAGCCTGGACTGTGTCCTCCTGCTCTTACTTATGGTCATACCTTTGAAATGATTCATCTCAGCATGCAGGTATTTGTAGTGGCACATGATGTGGCTTTTATTTTGAGGTCAAAATGTAGTTTTCTAAACAATGTTTGAGAAAAGAATATTACATCCAAAGATAGCCTGGCTGTTTATCCTTTTTGCTTCTAACCTCTTCCCTTCAGAAACTCTCTTCAGTTTGTCTTTCTTGTTCCAATGATGTGGAGATGCCAGTGTTGGACGGGGTTGGACAAGAGCCGAAGTCAGACGACACCAGGTTATAGTCCAACAGGTTTATTTGAAATCAGAAGTTTTCAGAGCATTGCCCCTTTGCCAGGGGGTGAAGGAAGCTTGTGATTGCAAATAAACCTGTTGGACTATAACCTGGTGTCTCTTGTTCCAGGTTACTTTTGCATGTTTAGAAATTTGTACTTTTTCAAAACTGGTTGTAGATGTTTCAGCTGATGTCTACTTCAATATGAAAAAAATTTCAGTTCTTCTATTGATATGCTGCAGTTTGGAGTTAAATTGTGTGATGACAATGACTGAGGTCTGTAAGAAGCTGAGAAATTTACCAGGTGAAGGAAGACAATTTGAAAAAGTTGATTGGACTCTGTACGCATTGTTAATTTAGTTGAATGGAAGAATTGGACTATAATAAATTAGCACTTCACACGTGCACATTCTGATAGATCTAATTTCTGTAAAGGATTTGAGACAACAGTAACTTGGGTGATGTCCACTTTCCAGGTCTGTGTTCCTCTCTAGTGTCGAATGGTGGATTTCAAGCTTCTCTGTATGTAATAAGTATGAGTCTGAACTCATCACTTATTAGACTTGCATCTACAGCACAAACTCTCTCTAATTTTGTTTCAGTTAGTTGCAATGTCCTGATGTGGAACATGTGACTGTGGTTTTATCGAGGAATTCTGCACAAGTTATGGCATTGCCAGGAGAGCTTTTATCTGTGTCTAGCCTTCTGACCTGATGCTGGGTGTGTGAAATAGTCTATATTCACTCACCTCCTAAAATTTGTACTCTTGATTCATCAAGAAGTTCTTGATCTGCCAATCAGATTTACAAATTTTAATGTGGAATCAACAATTAATGCATATCACTTCAAGTAAACCCTAAAACTGTCTTATGGCAGTCTAGAAAATAATCACTAAAGACTCTTACAAGAAAGTCCTTTAGGAATTATATAACTATATTCTGTGATCTTTTTTCATTAGAAACAGCATGCGTTAAGTTATTGTGGTTGTGTTCATGAATTGATAATCTAGAATTACCTGGCAATTCCCTCCATGGTAGTGGAGACATTTCAATTCAGTTAATTAGGTAAATCACATGCAAAATTATTAATGTCAGTGAGCTGTACAAAACAAAGTGGTCATTAACACAATCTCTTCCCATGTGACAATGCCCTCTGTATGTTCTGTGATGCCAGTCATTATCAATTTGTGACAGGGGTAGTTTACTGCCACCACCCTCTTTCCTTACATGGGTCGAAGGTTTAGAGTGAGAGAGGAACAACCACAGTTTTTCTAAGGAAGGGTAACTCAACCCAAAACGTTAACTCTGATTTCTGTCCACAGATGCTGCCTGACCTGCTGAGCTTTTCCAGCAACTTCTGTTTCTGTTTGATTTACAGCATCTGCAGTTCTTTCAGTTTTTGAGAGGAACAGTCACTTTGTGGGTTTTAACCAGAAGAGATTCTGTCCAAACAAAGATGTGCAATGACAACATTTAAAAAGCATGTGGATAAGGGCATGAATAGGAAAGGTTTGGAGAGATATGGGCCAAGAGCGGGTAGGTGGGACTCGTTTAGTTCGGGATTAATGTCGGCATGGACTGGTTGGACCAAAGGGCGTATTTCTGTGCTGTATGACTCTGACATTATGTAGTTTAATGCATGAGAGCATCAGGGACAGTTTACACAGGTTTTTGCAAAGCGTTTGTGGTGCAGTAATAATGTCCCTGCGTCTGCACAAGGAGGTCCGGGTTAAAGTCCCACTTGTACCAAAGGTGTTTCATAGCCTACCTGAGCGGGCTGATGAAAAGTATCTCTGTTAGTCTGTAACTTGTTGTTGCTAAGACATTTTGGGAGACATTGGCCTTCACTCAATAAGATTCCAAAAACTTCTTCCTCTCCCCACCCAACTCTGAATGACATAGAGTCATAGATAGAGTCATAGAGATGTACAGCACAGAAACAGACCCTTCGGTCCAACCCATCCATGCTGACCCGATATCCCAACCCAATCTAGTCCCACCTGCCAGCACCCAGCCCATACCCCTCTATACCCTTCCTATTCATATATCCATCCAAATGCCTTTTAAATGTTGCAATTGTACCAGCCTCCACCACTTCCTCTGGCAGTTCATTCCATACACGTACCACCCTTTGCGTGAAAAAGTTGCCCCTTAGGTCTCTTTTATATCTTTCCCCTCTCACCCTAAACCTATGCCCTCTAGTTCTGGAATCCCTGACCCCAGGGAAAAGACTTTGTCTATTTATCCTATCCATTCCCCTCATAATTTTGTAAACCTCTATAGGGTCACCCCTCAGCCTCCGACGCTCCAGGGAAAATAGCCCCAGCCTGTTCAGCCTCTCCCTATAGCTCAGATCCTCCAGCCCTGGCAACATCCTTGTAGATCGTTTCTAAACCCTTTCAAGTTTCACAACATCTTTCCGACAGGAAGGAGACCACATCATCAGGTTGGGTGGATTTAATGCAGCTTTTGACATTAACCCTTTCAGAACCATTACCTTATACATCCCAGGGACCAGCCCTTGTGAACCTTTGCTTCACTTCTTTGAATGCAACTGTATCTTTTTGTGGGTAAGGAGACCACAACAGCACACAATGATCCAGGTGTGTCCTTATCAAGTCCTATGCAACTGCAGTAAGACTTCTCCACTCTTCAGCTCAAATCCCTCTGTAACAAACCCGAGCAAGCCAAGTGACTTCCTTATTCTATGCTACACATTCACATTAACAAAGACATCTAGATATACCTGAATGCCAGTGATACCCCCTCCATCAGAAGGTTGAATGTGAGAAGGGGCACTGATTATTGACCATGGTTGAGTTCCATTTCTGCTTCTTAAGACAGTATCAGGAATAAAAGAATGACTAAAGTAAGATTCGGGCCAATCAAGGATAGAAGTGGGAAGTTGTGCGTGGAGTTGAGGAAATGGAGAAGTGCTAAATGAATACTTTTTTGTCAGTATTCACACTGGAAAAAGACAATGTTGAGGAAAACACTGAGATACAGGTTACTAGACTAAACTGGATTGATGTTCGCAAGGAGGAGGTGTTAGCAATTCTAGAAAGTGTAAAAACAGATGATCCTGGGCAAGATGGGATTTATCCTAGAATTCTCTAGGAAATCAGGGAGGAGATTGCAGAGCCTTTGGCTTTGAACTTTATATCATCACTGTCTACAGGAATCGTGCCAGAAGACTGGGAGGATAGCAAATGTTGTTCCTGAGTTCAAGAAGGGAAGTAGGGACAACCCTGGTAATTATAGACCTGTGAGCCTTACTTCAGTTGTGGATAAAGTGTTGGAAAAGGTGATAAGAGACTGGATTTATAATCATCCAGAGTGGAATAAGTTGATTAGGGATAGTCAACATGGTTTTGTGAAGGGTAGGATGGTGACCAAACAGGTGGATGAGTGTAAAGCGGTTGATGTGGTGTATATAGATTTCAGTAAGACATTTGATAAGGTTCCCACAGTAGGCTATTGCACAAAACATGGACGCATGGGATTGAGGGGGATTACATGGTTTGGATTAGAAAGTTGGCTAGCTGAAAGAAGATATAGAGTGGTGTTTGATGGGAAATGTTCATCCTGGAGTTCAGTTACTAGTGGTGTCCCGCAAGGATATGTTTAGGGACCACTGCTGTTTGTCATTTTTATAAATGACCTAGATGAGGCGTAGAAGGATGGGTTAGTAAATTTGCAGATAACACTAAGGTCGGTAGTGTTGTGGATAGTGCAGAAGGACGTTATAGTTACAGTGCTGGGCTGAGATGTTGCAAATGGAGGTTAATGGGAAAAGTGTGAGGTGATTTACTTTGGAAGGAGTAACAGGAATGCAGAGTACTGAACTGATGGTAAGATTCTTGGTAGTGTAGATCAGCAGAGAGATCTCGGTGTCCATACCACTCTGGTTGATAGGGTTATTAAGAAGGCATGCGGTGTGTTAGTTTTTATTAGTAGAGGGATTGAGTTTTGGAACCACGAGATCATGCTGCAGCTGTATGCGGCCGGTGCAGCTGCACTTGGAGTATTGCATGCAGTCTGGTCACCGCATAATAGGAAGAATATGGAAGCTTTAGAAAGGGTTCAGAGGAGATTTACCAGGATGTTGCCTAAAATGGAGGGAAGGTCTTATGAGGAAAGTCTGAGGAACTTGAGGCTGTTTTTGTTAGAGAGAAGAAGGTTGAGAGGTGAGTTAATTGAGACATATAAGATAATCAGAGGATTAGATGGAGTGGTCAGTGAGAGCCTTTTTCTTTGGATAGCATGAGGGGACATGGCTTTAAATTGAGGAGTGATAGACATAGGACAGATGTCAGAGGTAGTTTCTTTACTCAGAGTAGTAGGGGCGTGGAACCCACTGCCTGCAACAGTAATAGACTCGCCATCTTAAGGGCATTTAAATGGTCATTGGATAAACTAAGGATAAAAGTTTAATAGGGTAGGATAGGGCTTCAGATTGGTTTCACAGGGTCAGTGCAACATCGAGGGCTGAAAGGCCTGTACTGCGCTGTAATGTTCTATGTTCTAAAACAGTCCAAATCCATATGAAGCAACATGATGACAATGTTCATTCTTGTGCTGATAAGGGGCAAGTAATATTGGCACCAGCCAAGTTCCAGGTAATGACCATCTCAAACTTGAGGGAATCTACCCACCACTTCGAAATGTAACAGTCCGTCTATCACTGAATTCTTGGCAATCACGAACCTGGGAGTTACCATTGACAGAAACTGAACTGGACCAGCTGGAGAAATACAGTGCCTACAAGAGCAAGAGAGAGGCTGGGAATTCTCTGGTGAGTAATTCACTTCCTGACTCCCCAAAGTGTGTCCACCATGTTCTAGGCACAAGTCTGCAGTGTCATAGAGTCATAGAGATGTACAGCACAGAAACAGACCCTTTGATCCAACCCGTCCATGCCGACCAGATATCTCGACCCAATCTAGTCCCACCTGCCAGCACTTGGCCCATATCCCCCCAAACCCTTCCCATTCATGTACCAATCCAGATGCCTTTTAAATGTTGCAATTGTACCAGCCTCTACCACCTCTTCTGGCAGTTCATTCCATACACGTACCACCCTTTGCATGAAAAAGTTGCCTCTTAGGTCTCTTTTATATCTTTCCCCTCTCAACCTCAACCTATGCCCTCTAGTTGTGGACTCCCCCACTCCAGGGCAAAGACTTTGCCTATTTATCCTATCCATGCCCCTCATGATTTTATAAACTTCTATAAGGTCACCCCTCATCCTCTGATGCTCCAGGGAAAACAGCCCCAGCCCATTCAACAACTCCTCATAGCTCAAATCCTCCAACCCTGGCAACATCCTTGTAAATCTTTTCTGAACCCTTTCAAGTTTCACAACATCCTTCTGATAGGAAAGAGATCAGAATTGCACACAATATTCCAATTGTGGCCTAACCAATATCCTGTACAGCCGCAACATGACTTCTCAACTCCTGTACTCAGTACTCTGACCAATAAAGGAAAGCATACCAAACGCCTTCTTCACTATCCTATCTACCTGTGACTCCATTTTCAAGGAGCTATGAACCTGCACTCCAAGGTCTCTTTGTTCAGCAACACTCCCTAGGACTTTTCCCATTAAGTGTATAAGTCCTGCTAAGATTTGCTTTCCCAAAATGCAGCATCTTACATTTATCTAAATTAAACTCCATCTGCCACTTCTCAGCCCATTGGCCCATTTGATCAAGATCCTGTTGTAATCTGAGGTAACCTTCTTCACTGTCTGTATCACCTCCAATTTTGGTGTAATCTGCAAACTTACTAACTATACCTCTTATATTCACATTTATATAAATGATGAAAAGCATGGACCCAGCACCGATCCTTGTGGCACTCCACTGGTGATAGGCCTCCAGTCTGAAAAGCAACCCTCCACCACCACCCTCTGTCTTCTACCTTCGAGCCAGTTCTGTATTCAAATGGCCAGTTATCTCTGTATTCCATGAGCTTTAACTTTGCTAACCAGTCTCCCATGGGGAATCTTGTCAAATGCCTTACTGAAGTCCATGTACATCACATTTATCACTGTGATCTCATCAATCCTCTACTTCTTCAAAAAACTCAATCAAGTTTGTGAGACATGATTTCCCACGCACAAAGCCATGTTGACTATCCCTAATCAGTCCTTGCCTTTCCAAATACATGTACATCCTGTTTCTCAACTTGCCCACCACTGATGTCAGGCTCTCTGGTCTATAGTTCCCTGCTTTTCTTTACCACTTTTCATAAATAGTGGCACCACAGGAGGAACCTGTGTGGGAGAGCTCATAGCATAGAAACAGATAAGTGGCCAAGAGCACTGGGAAATCAGGAGATTGGGAAGGCTGCAAAAACAAACAGATGATAGCAAAGAGAGAAATAAGGAAGGAGAGGATCAAATATGAAGGTAGGCTAGCCAGTAATATTAGAAATGATAGTAAAAGTTTCTTTCAATGCATAAGAAAAAAAATGACAGAAAAAAGTAGACATTGAGCCACTTCAAACTGATACTGGAAGCCTAGTGATAGGAGATAAGGAAATAGCAGGAGAACTTAATAAGTACTTTATGTCAGTCTTCACAGTGGAAGACATGAGTAATATCCCAACAATTCAAGGCTGTCAGGGGGCTGAGTTGAGTATGGCTGCCATTACAAAAAAGAAAGTGCTAGAAAAGCTAAAAGGTCTTAAAATTGATAAATCTCCTGGCCCCGATGGGCTACATCCTAGAGTTCTGAGGGAGGTGGCTGAGGAAATAGCGGAGGCGTTGGTTGAGATCTTTCAAAAGTCACTGGAGTCAGGGAAAGTCCCGGATGATTGGAAGATCGCTGTTGTAACCCCCTTGTTCAAGAAAGGATCAAGACAAAAGATGGAAAATTATAGGCCAATTAGCCTAACCTCGGTTGTTGGTAAAATTCTAGAATCCATCGTTGAGGATGAGGTTTCTAAATTCTTGGAAGAGCAGAGTCAGATTAGAACAAGTCAACATGGATTTAGTAAGGGGAGGTCATGCCTGACAAACCTGTTGGAATTCTTTGAAGAGGTGACAAGTAGGTTAGACCAGGGAAACCCAGTGGATGTGGTCTATCTAGACTTCCAAAAGACCTTTGATAAGGTGTCACACGGGAAGCTGCTGAGCAAGGTGAGGGCCCATGGTGTTTGAGGTGAGCTACTGGGATGGATTGAGGATTGGCTGTCTAACAGAAGGCAAAGAGTTGGGATAAAAGGTTCTTTTTCGGAATGGCAGCCGGTGACGAGCGCTGTCCCACAGGGTTCAGTGTTGGGGCCACAGCTGTTCACGTTATATATTAATGATCTGGATGAAGGGACTGGGGGCATTCTAGCGAAGTTTACTGATGATACAAAGTTAGGTGGACAGGCAGGTAGTACTGAGGAAGTGGGGAGGCTGCAGAAGATCTAGACAGTTTGGGAGAGTGGTCCAGGAAATGGCTGATGGAATTCAATGTGAACAAATGCGAGGTCTTGCACTTTGGAAAAAAGAATACAAGCATGGACTACTTTCTAAACGGTGAGAAAATTCATAAAGCCAAAGTACAAAGGGATCTGGGAGTGCTAGTTGAGGATTCTCTAAAGGTAAACATGCAGGTTGAGTCTGTGATTAAGAAAGCAAATGCAATGTTGTCATTTATCTCAAGAGGGTTGGAACATAAAAGCAGCGATGTGCTACTAAGACTTTATAAAGCTCTGGTTAGGCCCCATTTGGAGTACTGTGTCCAGTTTTGGTCCCCACACTTCAGGAGGGACAAACTGGCACTGGAGTGTATCCAGCGGAGATTCACACGGATGATCCCTGGAATGGTAGGTCTAACATATGAGGAATGGCTGAGGATCCTGGGATTGTATTCATTGGAGTTTAGAAGATTAAGGGGAGATCTAATAGAAACTTCCAAGATAATACCTGGCTTGGAAAGGGTGGATGCTAGGAAATTTTTTTCCATTAGGCGAGGAGACTAGGACCCGTGGACACAGCCTTAGAATTAGAGGGGGTAAATTCAGAACAGAAATGCAGAGACATTTCTTCAGCCAGAGAGTGGTGGGCCTGTGGAATTCATTGCCGCAGAGTGCAGTGGAGGCCGGGACGCTAAATGTCTTCAAGGCAGAGATTGATAAGTTCTTGATGTCACAAGGAATTAAGGGCTACGGGGAGAATGAGGGTAAGTGGAGTTGAAATGCCCATCAGCCATGATTAAATGGTGAAGTGGACTCGATGGGCCGAATGGCCTTACATCCACTGCTATGTCTTATGATCTTATGGTCTTATGGTATGTACATAGTTTTAATGTGTAACCTTGCTGTATGTCTACAGTTATGAGTACAGTGGATTCTTTCTTGATTATATGTTTTATTGAGATCTGACTCTTGATTAAATTTTAAATATAAACCTAAGTACTAAGTTAGCCTGGAGCGTTGTTTTTTAGAGCAAAAAGACAGTTTTATTTTCTGGATCTGTAGATTGTGAAGGAGCAAAGATGGGCTTTAATAGAGTGATATGCTCTTCCTGTTGGATGTGAGAGTTTAGGGAGAGTTTCCCTGTTACTGATGATTATGTCTGCAGGACGTGTCTTTGGTTGCAAATCCTATCAGATTGCATGAATCAGTTGGAGCAACAGTTCGAGGCAATGAGGAAGTTACAAGAGCTGGGGGAGTGATGGATGGCAGTAACAGGAAGGGAGAAAAGTCACAGATACAGTCAGGCAGATGGGTTAACTCCAGGAAAGGTAGGAGGGGTAGTGCAATAGTCTTCTGTGGCTATCTCCATCTCAAACAAGTATGCTGTTTGGAAGATGTCGGAGGTGATGGACTCTCAGAAGAATATAGCACAACCCCCAAGTTTCTGGCATTGGGACAGGCTCTAATATAATGAGGGGTTCATCGGGTTCCAAGTGATTGATTGTGATAGGGGATTCTCTAGTCAGAAGCACAGACAGATGTTTCAAACAATATGATGGGATATTTTATTGTTACCTGGATGAATGCAACTTCAAAATTTGACACCATTCAAGACCAAGCAGCTTATCTGACTGGAGACCCATCCACCACCTTCAATGTTCATTTCTTTCACCTCCTGATACACACCATCAGCAAAGTGTACCACCCCCAAGATGCACTACAACGGCACCTCTGGAGGTTCCTTGGAAAGAATTTTCCAGATCTGAAGCCTCTACAAAACAGAGTGACAAAGAGAACAAGTGGGTGGGCTACCACAGTCTGAAGCCTCCTTCCATCCTGGTCACACATACCATCCTGACTTAGAAGTACATCACTGTTACTAATATCTAGCTCATTGATGCTCATCACTCACTAACCCTAAAACCTCATTAATTCTGGGTCAAAATTCTGGGACTTCATTCCTGGCGGCACTAATGGTGTACTTACATTGAATAGAGTGCAACTCTAAGAAGGCAGTTCACCAACATATTCACAAAGGCAGATAGGATGGGCAATGAATGTTGGTTCAGCCAATGATGCCTACATCCAGTGAGTGGAATCAAAGAACAGGTGCAGTCTGGCTCACTGATTTACAGCGTTGACAGTGAAAAATAAGTAAGCTCTTTCCTCATGTCTTTAATGGAGAGTATGGATTAGAAGATTATGCTCTAAAACCTTGTTTCCATCTGTTTGGGTATTTTTCTTTGCTTGAGTTGCTTATTGAAGGATGCTTGCACCATGGTGAGGTGGCAATCTGTTAGAGTACACTTCAAAAACTGGAGAGGAAGCATGATAAAGAATAGAATTTTGGTTGGAGTGTCTGATGGAGAAAAAGTAATGTTTAAAATCCGAAAATTATACAGAAACTAATTTAGTCCCATTAATCATCAATAATTATGACACTTCCCATTGCTTTGACATATTTTCTGGTTCTGGGAGTTCCCCATCAGTTTTCTACTTGACGTCTTGTCATGATGGTCTCCAGGGTATTTGCTTCTTCCATTAATAGAAGCTCGAATTTCCATCAGAAATCGACAAGCATTGATTTAACCAACTTTATATTGGGAAGGGGAGATTCTCTGTGTCAATTTCCCAGTAGCTTTCAACATGACAAGAGGGTTCAGACATCCAAGTGAGTAAAGATCACTCTGCCCGTTTTATCACACTCTGTGATCCCACCACCTTACTCACCTCATACTCTTTCTACTCAAATAGAATAGCCTTTATCGTCAAATGCACTGGAGTGAGTGCAGTGAAAAGTTTGCAATGTCATTGCTTTGGCACCATCTTAAGTACAGGGTACTTAGGTACTGATACTTTTGAGTGTTTGTATTTGGAATCGAAAGAGTAAAGAAAAATAGTCTAGCATAAGAACACAAAGTTTTAAGAAGTACTCAAAGTATAGTCCTTTTCACTCAGTCTGTACCCACTGGACTTAGAACACAAAGGCCTCACTGTCTCTTGCTCCCGGCTCTTACCCACAATTGCCTCCAGGGGCAACCTTGGGCAGCCTTGCCTCCTGCCCTGGCATGGTCTCCAACTTGTCTGCTGTGCCGTTTGGACCTGGACTGGCCTCCATTTTCTCTGGGTAAATTTAAGATGTTAAAATAGGGGGCAGGGGATCAAAAACTGCAGAAAAGAGAAACAAAAAGGAAAAGAAAGTGGCGAAGCAGAAGAGCTCCAACTGGATGACCTACTCTGCCACCATCTTGGATCACTGAGGACAGCCAATTCCCTGCCGAAAGGGCCCAGGTGCCTTCTCAATCTGGAATTTGCCCATTTGTAAAGGTTTTCTAAATCTCTGTGATAGGCAGGGAACTCTGCCTGTCAATACATGGCAGCAAGCCACAAGCAGTATTCTTCCAACCTCACCATATGTGAAGATCCCATGGTCAGAAAATTAATTCTTCTTACACATAACCTACAATCACAGAATTGTTACAGTTCAGAAGGAGGCCATTTGGCCCATCGTGCCTGCACCAAGTTGTTAAATGAGTATAATTGGCACTTGGCAATCTTCTGCTCAAGGTTTGTGTCAAGATTTGTCATTCGGGTGCTGGCTGTCGTAGTTGTGGGTGTGTTCGCTGAGCCGGGAAGTTGATTTGCAGATGTTTCTGTTCCCTGTCTCCGTGACATCATCAGTGCTTTGAAGCCTCCTGTGAAGTGCTGCTGTACTGTCTCTTCTGGAATTTATTTGGTTTCATTCCCGCTGCTTCCGGTTGCTGGTTCCGGTTTTTCGTTGTACTGGTTGGTATACTGGGTCCAGGTCTATGTGTTTGTTGATGGAGTCCGTGGATAAGTGCCATGCTTCTAGATACTTCATCCGCAGAAGCCCAACAGACAATCAACACGATGAGGATATGTCAAGACCTAACTCCCTAGCAACACTACCTTACATAAAAAATATCTCGGAACTGATAGCCAGGCTTCTCCAACCATTGGGATTCAATGACAGCCCATAAACCAATAGCCACGCTCAGACAATGACTCACCAGGACAAAAGACCCTGTACCCATCGTGTACAAGACAAAGGTAATTTACAAGATTCCATGCAAAGACTGCACAAAACACCATATAGGACAAACAGGCAGACAGCTAGCAATCCGCATCCACGACCTACTCAACACTATAACCAGCTGTCCCTAGCAGCCAAACACACAGGTGACAGGGACCCCAAACTCTACTAGGACAACACAACAGTCATAGGACAGACTAAACAGAGGATAGCCAGAGAATTTCTAGAAGCATGGCACTCATCCACAGACTCCAACACACACAGACCTGGACCCAATATACCAACCACTACAACGAACAACTTGGAACCAGCAACCGGAAGCAGCAGGAATGAAACCAAATAAATTCCAGAAGAGACAGTACAGCAGCACTTCACAGGAGACTCCAAAGCACTGATGTCACAGACAGGGGACAAAACGTCTGCAAATCAACTTCCCAGCTCAGCGAACACACCCACAACTACTAGGAGAAAGTGAGGACTGCAGATGCTGGAGATCAGAGCTGAAAATGTGTTGCTGGAAAAGCGCAGCAGGTCAGGCAGCATCCAAGGAGCAGGAGAATCGATGTTTCGGGCATGAGCCCGAAGAAGGGCTCATTCCTGAAGAAGGGCTTATGCTGGGAACGTTGATTCTCCTGCTCCTTGGATGCTGCCTGACCTGCTGCGCTTTTCCAGCAACACACTTTCAACACCTACAACCACAACAAGCTTCTGCTTTTTCCACATACTATTCCCCATTATTTTTATCGAAGTAACTATCCAATGCCTTATCAAATGTTTCAATTGAATCTGCTTCCATCTCATTTCCAGGTAATAATTTCATGCCCTAACTACTCAGTGAAAATGTTTAGGTTGACCCCACCCTTGCTTCTTTTGCTGGTCACATTTGATTGGTGTCCTCTTGTTCCTTTTATGAGTGGGAATAGCTTCTCTCTATCCACTTAAAGGAGAGGTGACAGTCAAGTGGTATTTTCCTTGGACTTTACTCTGGTCTCTGCTTTAAATGTTCTAGAGACCCAGATTCAAATCTCACTGTGGCAGATGTGGAATTTGAATTCAATTTTAAAAATAAAAAATCTGGAATTAAGAGTCTAGCGATGACCATGAATCGATTGCTGATTTTTGGGAAAAGCCCATCTTCAGGTTCGGAAACTGCCATCCCTACCTGATCTGGCCTTCCATGTGCCTCCAGACCCATTGCAATGGGGTTGACTCTTAACTGCCCTCTGGGCAATTAGGGATGGGCAATAAATGCTGGCCTGGCCAGTGACACCCACATCCCATAAATTAATTTTAAAAATCTCTGTTCAGCCTGCTTATGACTTTGAAAACCTTAATCAAATCTCCTCTCAGCCCTCTTGTCTCTGAGGAGAACAGTCTCAATTTCTTCAATTTATCCTCATCTCTTCATACCTCATTCCTGGAATTATTCCTGTGAACCATTTCTGCATTCTCTCGGATACGTTCACACCCTTTCTGTAATGTGGTGCCCACAACTGTACACAATACTCCATCTGAATTCAAACAATATTCTATACTGTCTTTTAATGTTCATCCTCACATTTCTCTGCATTGAATCTCTGCTGCCACGTCTCTGCCCACTTCCACAATTTGGAGTTCCACACTGTTCTCCTCACAGTTTATGATTCTCCAAAGTTTCATGTCATCTAAAAACTTTGCAGTTGTCCCCTTCACACCAAGATCCAGATGATTAAAATACACCAGGAAAAGCAAAGAGCCCCAGTACCGGCCCCTGGGGAATTCTGTTACAAACCTTTCTCCAGCCTGAAAAATACCCATTATCCATTCTGTCTTTCCTTACATATTTTGTATCTACTTTACTCCTGTCCAATTTTATACCATGACCTATAACTTTCTACACAAATCTCATGCCCTGTATTGTTAAGTTCTTTTTCCTTAGATTCATATACACTTGACGCAACTGCAACACATCAACTTCTGTGAACAAGCAACCAAATTTTATTATACACAGTACAGTACAAGCTTTGGAGAAACCCTGAAGACTCTTCGCCTTGCTTGTGAATCATGTCCAGGAGTCTCTCTGGAGGAACCTTTAACAAACACCTTGCAGGGCTTTCAGGGACGTGGCAAAAGCTCTCTCTGAACAAAGGAAACAGTCCTTCCTTTATACAAAGTCATTACATCCAGGTCAGTAATGCCCACAAGACAATCCCTAGTCACTCCCTCACAGTCACATGTCACTCAAGTTACAATGCAGTGACCACCTCACCTCCATAAACAATGTAATACAAACCATTCCTGATTGGCCAGATCTGGTGTGAGTTGTATTTTTTTAAATTACAGGGAGTTGTCAGAATTCCAACATTAATGTTGTTATTGATTTCTGAATAGGTGATGATGACAATGTAAATCACCCCTGAATAGCAAGTGATGGGAATGTAAACCTCTCACATTCCACCCAATGACAAAGACATACCACCCTACCCCAGGGAGATTCAGCTCTCTGCCGGTTTGCAGAGCAAATTAACTCTTTGATATCACAGTATCAAATGACCTCTGAAAATTCACGTACACTTCATCAACCTTGAACCCTTAAGTCATGTCCTTAAAAAACTCCAGGTAGTTAAATATGATTCTCCTTTAGAAATCCATGCTGACTCTTCCTAATCAACTCACATTTTTCTATGTAACTACTAATTTTATCCTGAGTAATTGGCTCTTGAAAATTCCCATCATCAGACTTAATGTTAAGAACTTTTCCCTAGCGCCCACCCCATAATATTTCACCTCCTTGTTTAACAAGAATCTATCTGCCTCTGTATCTCCCAGCAAGGAACATCACACCTTCAGTGCAGGGGGCAGGGATATCACAGGACAGCACCTGATTTTACCATGAATTTAAATTAATGAACAAATGTGAGGCCGGAGTTTAGATCAGAGTGGTGCTGGAAAAGCACAGCAGGTCAGGCAGCATCCGTGGAGCAGGAGAACTGATTTGCCTGCTCCTCAGACACTGCCTGACCTGCTGTGTTTTTCCAGCACCACTCTGATCTAAACTCTGGTTTCCAGCATCTGCAGTCCTCACTTTTGCCAAATGTAAGACAGCCAATATTCAGGTGGGCATCATGATAATGTTCGAGATATTTCATTCAAATGTGTTCATATTTTTAATAGATATTTTAATAGGTGCCAATCAATAAAGACAGGAAGAGCTTTTACTGTGGCAGATTTCATGCAAAGCAATCAATCATAAATGTTCAATAAACCCATTCCAAAAATCTCAGTAAACTAACATTCCACGTAATTCTGCACCACTTTGGCAAAACATTGTGATTAAAAAGCTATTTTCATTAAATTCTGCAGGCTGTTCGCAATTGCTGTCATGGTAAGGAGTTCCTTGATGTAACTGGGTAGCCAGTAAGACATTTTCAGGGAGAACTGTGATAGCCACAGAGTGTGTGAAGTCAGGATCCAAGACTGTGAGCAGCAGAAGTTTCATCAGCACTGTCTTACTGTCCCTGAGGAGCCCCTGCATTGGCAGCAGTTTACCCTGAGGGTCACCATGCCTCAGGTGAGGGGAGAGATTGAGAAGGAGGGACGTTCATGGTAACCTCAGCTGGTGCAGGAATTGAACCCAGACTGTTGGCATCACCCTGCATTGTAAACTGGCCAGCTGAGCTAACCAACCTCAGCATCTCACTGTAGGGGAATAACCTAGTACAGAGGTGAAAGCAGAGGACATAAATGAAAAGTGGTAGTTATTACAGGAAGGCAAATGGTTTACTTACAGAGAATTAAATTTGTTTAAATCTGATGATCTGTCTTTAGGAGAAACAGTTGACTACATGAGCACAAAATATCTGAAAATTATTAGAACAGAATGTCAAAGGCTAATTGGATTGGACTGCTGCACAAATCAACTGATATGTTCCAGATTAATCATACCCACCCTAATTTGTACAGCATATTATTATAAATTGATTGTGCAAAAATGCTTAATAGCTCATGACAAGACAGTACAATACTCAAATGGACAAGTGCTTAGGTCTTTAATATTCAATTCATTGTTTTCTCTGAAGGTAGAGGAGATGTTCAGTCTGCAGTTAGACAGAATAATCAGCACAGCAGTGACCAACTCAAACACGACAAGCAAGCAGAAGGTGCCTCATGTCTGCCATATGAAAATGACAAAGAAGTATATGCACAAGACATGAGTAATGCAGATCGAACAGAGGCATAGGTTCAGAGATCAAGTAGCTGCAGGGTGTTATGATGTATTACATTTCCCTCTGCACTGTTTCCAATCAAGGATGTACAATTCATGAAGTGAATTATGCAATAAATTGGATTCCTAATCCCTGGGCAAAGCACTACAAGGGTCCGGGCAGGTAGAACAGCATCACCATGGGCGGCACTTACAGACACTTACAGACAAGGTTGAAAGAGGATTCTGTGAATACATCCTGGGCACTGTCCTGAGAGAAGCTAGTGAACATGATGAGGACATGGCCCCGAACGTCTCTTTGATGAAATCTGGAATTTAACCAGAAACGCTGACAATGTTAAGCCTATTTTGCTGATGTCAGGTTACATTAAGGACACTTAATCCTCATGAGAATGCACCCAAACCTAAAATGGGTGCAAGTCTTTGTAAGCAAACAAAGCCCAAGGAGATGCTACGTATTTGTCCTTTGAATTCTAAGATCACTGTTTCAACTCATTGGACCAAAATTCTTAGCATCAAACACAAAGTGGAAGGAGTTGCAATTTGGGAAAGATTTTCAGTTTCTCATGTGACTTACACCTGTGTCCTGAAAATCCGTTCAATAAAACAGCAAATATAGAACAGATCCTAGCGTACTTAAATCTCCAGCTATTTCCAGGCTAACAATCCCAACGATTGACATTTTCAGGTGGTTCACTGCCTCTGTCAGTTTCAATTGTTTCCAGCTTTGTTAGTGGAGCTTTTTCTGAAATGGATAAACACCTTCACTGCAGCCTCAACCTGCTCTTGTCTGGTGAGACTCAGGATCGAATGAACAAAGCACATTCAAACATCCTCTGACCAGAATTCAATTCAAGTACAGGAAACTAATGCAGGAGAAATTCAGAATTAGCATTTGATCTAGTCCCAAATGTATCATCTTTTGAAGAGGGGAAAAAAAGAGAAATATTGATGTGATTATGTTTGTTTTAAATGTTTAACAAATTGATGAATAGAATTTGTTTTTATGGCATCAAATGTGTTTTAACTGCTGGTTAGTTCTAACCTTTTAAATGTCTTGAGCACTTTTCGTTACTTTTAAGGTCATAGAACAAAATCACATTGGCATAGATTTTTTCAAGCAGAGGTTGATGTTCAGGACGAAGGAGTTTTGGGAGATGACAGTTTCATTCAGATTGATAGAAAAGCTTTATTCTAGTCCAGTACATCGCTTCGTTCCCCTAAGATTACTGAATCATGGTTCACTGCACAGCAATGATTTGCATGTTCCTTGTCTTTCTATCATTTAGCATGCCTGACTGCTGCAATGTGTAAGTAGAACACTGTTAGATCGTCATCATGCAGAGTTCTCTCTGGGGTGCTCGGGCTCCGAGCTGATATTCAGCCAGTGAAAGGAATCTCTCCATACTCTCTCTCCTCTTTCTCAACATTATGAACATCTGCTGAAAGTGTGTTGCTGGAAAAGCGCAGCAGGTCAGGCAGCATCCAAGGAGAAGGAGAGCCCTTCCTGAAGAAGGGCTCATGCCCGAAACGTCGATTCTCCTGCTCCTTGGATGCTGCCTGACCTGCTGCGCTTTTCCAGCAACACATTTTCAGCTCAGATCTCCAGCATCTGTAGTCCTCACTTTCTCCATTATGAACACCTGGGCCGTCTACTCCAAATGGTTTAAGGACCTTGTTGTTTCAAGGTTTTGCTGCACTGTCAGAGTCTAGACAACATTGACAACTCTTCCCTCCAATGACGAATTGCTATTGGCTCTCATTGAGTTTAAACAATTGCCCTTCCACAGCAGCAGTGGGAGAAGTTTCTGAAGCATCAAATTATCTTTCATTGTCCCCAGGATGTTGGGCTTTAGACAGTCCATCCCTGTACACAGTTGTGCTCAAACTTTTAAAGTTTGCTTTCATTGAAAACACACCCTTAAGTAGTTCTGATTTAGGTGAGAGGGGAAAGATTTAAAAGGGACCCAAGGGGCAACTGTTTCACAGAGGGTAGTGCGTGTATGGAATGAGCTGCCTGAGGAAGTGGTGGAGGCTGGTACAATCGAATTGAATTGAGTTGTAACATTTAAAAGGTGTCTGGATAGGTATATGAAAGGAAGGTTTAGAGGGTTATGGGCCAAGTGCTGGCAAATGGGACCAGATTAATTTAGGATATCTGGTCAGCATGGACGAGTTGGACTGAAGGGTCTGTTTCTGTGCTCTATGATTCTACGACTCTAGGATTTTATTATGCAGTGAAATGGCATCATTGAGGCATCTGCACTCCCAGCAGGAATGTGTCAGTGATGTGACCCTGGACAAGGAATGCCCTGTCAGCAGTGAATACCCAACATTGCCTAGCGTTTCTGAGAAGTGGGCGGTCACAGTTGGATTGGACTCTGTTTGTTTTTTTCAGTGAGCACAGAGTTCTCCATTTCTTTCTGGGAATTCCGATTCTGACTCTTTCCAAACTGCAGACGGTGAACCCAGTTTCCATATATAGCAAGGTCGTTGCAGAAGACACTCCCCAAGCTCAGTCCTGCAGCAATCAGTCTATCCTGTTATAGAGTCACACAGCATGGAAACCGACTCTTCAGTTCAACCTGTCCATTCCAACTATAATCCTAAACTAACCTACCCTGACCTGCCAACTCCAGGTCCATATCCTTCCAAGCCTTTCCTATTCAAGTACTTACCTAAATGTCTTCTAAACATTGTAACTGTGTCCACATGCACCACTTTCACAGAAGGTTCATTCCATACGCGGACTACTCTCTGTGTATATTTTTAAAAATTGCCCTTCTTGTCTTTTCTAGAATCTCTGTCCTTTCACCTTAAAAATGTGTCCCTTTAGTCTTTAATCCCCCATTCATGGGAAAAGGCACCCACCCACCATTCTTAGATTGCACTGTCTGGAAACACAGCCAGACATTTTGACTGCTGCTGTGGAAGAGTATATGTGTGGGGTTAGGATGACAGTGGTTAAGAAGCTCGAGGTCGGGGGTCAGATGGGGTGAGTCCCAAAGTGCCAGGTGGGTCGTGTGCCAGCTGGAGAGGGTGCTAGATGGAAATGATGGATTGATTCAGGCAGGTTTGAAAACGGATGGGGGGAATGGATAGCTGAGGGGGGGAGAGGGGGAAAATGTATTTGGTTCCCACAGTTCAACCCCGCAGCAAGTAGGAGGGTCAGTGCTTGGGATTGGTGGGGGTGGTGGTGGAATTGTGTTGGGATGGGGGGGACATTGTCAGGGATGCTGGAAAGGTATAGAGCCAGGGCCAGGAGGTGGAGGAGGAGAGTGTAACTATGGAGTCAAGATGATGTGTCAGTGGATCAGATAAATAGTTGCTTAGGAGTTAGACTACATTTCTAATGATCTAACTTTTCCTGGGTAATCATTCATTTAACAGAAGTGGAACCCTCTGAATTCTTTGACGTTTAAGCGTTTTGTTTTGGAGTGTTCCGGCCTGGGGAGTTGGCGATTAGAATCTTCAGTTCTGGGTAATTCCCACAGACTCTGTTGTGTCTGAGATTCTGAATGGTCTCAACAACATGTTCTGCTCTGTAGGTAAAAACAATGACTGCAGATGCTGAAAACCAAATACTGGATTAGTGGTGCTGGAAGAGCACAGCAGTTCAGGCAGCATCCAACGAGCAGCGAAATCGACGTTTCGGGCAAAAGCCCTTCATCCTTTTATTCCTGATGAAGGGCTTTTGCCCGAAATGTCGATTTCGCTGCTCGTTGGATGCTGCCTGAACTGCTGTGCTCTTCCAGCACCACTAATCCAGTAACATGTTCTGCTCTGCCTGTTATCTGGCCCTTGAAATATCTGGATTTTAATCATATTGTGATGCCCTGTGTTTTCAGTCAAGGGTGTCTTTATTAACAACAGGAATATTATTTGGGGTAAGGGAAGAATTTGTGATCCCCGGGTGCTGCTTTCTTGTGAGGTAGTTTTCAAGTTCAGCATTGAGTCAGTTCTGATGATGGGTCTGGGATGCTGCTGCTCACTGCCTGGGTGCCACCAAATATTTCCAACAGTTCCAGTTTCTGTTGCTAGTCCTTGAAAAGCAGTCAGAGATTTTGTGAGCCTCTCCATTCCCTTCAGGGAGAAGCTCCACAGCAGATTCCTGATGGACATGAATTTCAAAAAAAAGGTTGTGAAAGAAACAGCAACAAGCTGCTCAGCAGGAGAAAATGGCAAAGCGATGAATAAAGGATAAAAATGACCATGCAAAAATGCTAAACAACAGAGCGTGCTAATGAAATCTTTTGTTTTTGCCTATCACTTAAGAAGCAGAGCTAGAGAGAAACTAGAGCCCAAGTCCTGATCACCAGTGATCTGGGGTTTGGGGGGTGTGTGGTACTGGGGCAAAGCGAAGGGGTTGGGTTTAACTCATGCTGAACATGTGTTCACCTTTGGTGGTGAACACTCAAAATCATAGAATGCCTGAATCATACAGAACAGAAGAGGTCCTTCAGTCCATCAAGTCCACCCTGCCAAAAATATGCTCCTGCCTACACTGGTCCCACTTTCCTGCACTAGACTCAGAACCCTGAACAAGCCCTTGATGTGTCATCACGTTCAAGTACTTTTCAAAGGTTGTGTGATTTGCCACCTCAACTTCCCTCCCAGTTAGTGCATTCCAGACCCCCACTACACTCTAGGTGAAAAATCCTCTCCTTAAATCTCCTCAAAACCTCCTGTCTTTCACCTTCAAATTATGACCTTTGTTATTGACCTATCAACTAAGGGGATCAGTTGCTTTTCTATCCTTGCCCCTCATAATCTTTTACACCTCAACCTGGTCCTGACTCAACATTTTCTGCTCCAAAGAAAACAACCCAAGCTTATTCAATGTCTTTTCACAACTAACCTGCTGCACCCCAGGCAAGATCCTGGTGAAGCCCCTCTGCACCCCCACTAGTGCTATCACATCCTTTCTATTGTATGGTGAGCAGAAATCCACACAGTACTCCAGTTGTGACCTAACCAAATTCCTGTGTAGCTCCAACATAAATAAACCAATTCCAAACGGATTTGATGAAACTCATGAATTGGAGTTTGGAAGTGGATTTTGCTTTTCAGCGGGAATCCTCCTGGTTTCCTGGACTTAGGAAGTAACCTGGAGCAGCAGGAACTGTTTCCAGGGTCTGATTTTGTTCAGTCACTAGTGGCATCAGCTAAATCTTATGTCTTTTTGGTTAATTCTGAGTTGTGTCGTGTTTTTTATGGAGTGTTTACTGCCCGGAGGTTTAGTGAGGTCTCTCAGTATATCTTGTGAAACCTGCCTCATTAATTAGCTTACTCTGTCCCACAGTGTCTATCACTTTCCATTTCCAGCCCATCCTATTCCACTCCATTCCCAGAATAACTCGTCATTTAGTGGATATTTCTGAATTCACCAGCCTCCCTGCCACTTTAAAAGCCCCATTGTGGACCCCTGGACAAAGACAGGAGGCCTGGAGCTGCCCTCACACTTCCAGAGATTTTCCCAGGATGTGGCAAACAATGGGAGAATTTATCAGCACAATCAGCAGCAGGTACCTGGAGCCCCCAGCTGTTCAGGATGGAGGGAGGGGTGAACCCCTCTTTCCCCAGGACCAAAAGGTTGAGGCCCCACCATCAGCCCCTGCCCAGCCTGCTCTGCGGTTAGCTTCCCCTGCCTCCCCCAGGTCACTGCTGTCTCAGTGTCTGGAGGAATGTCCAGTGCTGTAGGAAGGTGGTCAATGACCTTCTCCCTCTGCCAACTTAAGTTACCACCTTCTCTCTGCTCACTCACCCTCAGTCTGTCTCTCCTACTGCACCCACCTCCCACGCAGGCTCACACTCTCCTACTCTCACTATTACCCACAACATCCTCCCTCACTCATCCTCATCCATCCCAACCCTCGACACCACTGACCCTGCCTGCCCTCTGCACTGCCCACTCACTCTCTTGGGGCACCTTCCCCCCACCAGGCCAACGTTAACAGCTGTGTCAACCACTTCCATATCCCATAATACCCACCTCTCCCTCACTCCAGGAGGGAAACTGCCCACACTGGGGGCAGAAAGGGTCCAGACGGGCAGTGGGCTGCCCGACATTCTCCCCTCTCAGCCCCTTACGTGGAGAGGATCCTGACTCTACCCACCCTGAGGGGCTGACTGACCGTGACCAGGCCCCTGGACTGGTCTGGGAGGCTGCCCTTGCCTTCCTGCACTGGCAGCCCCTGAGTGAAGTCTGTGCCCCTTGCCCTGACGGAGTCCTGCTGCCAGCCGTGACAAGCTTCCTGGCTTTGTGCTTGTACTAACCAGCCGAGCGACACAGCAATACTCTCAGCCTGGTGTCTCTGACTGAGGGCCAAGACACTAAACAGCAAGGTAAGGCAGGGATGCAGTGAGCACCAGGGTAGGCTCCGAGTGAGTGAGGGCACTGACAGGGAGTGAGGATCCCGGAGACACAGCCTGGGGCAGGCCCTGAGCTGGGGAGGGGGGTGTCCCTGGGCACTGAGTGTCCTTGCTGCAGGGTTACACTGAGAGTTACTGGGGTAGCATTGAAGGGCAGAGTGTCCTGTAAGTGGATCAGAGATGGGCCCTGAGGGTTCATAGAGGCTGGGACATGTTGGACAGCAGTGTCCATGGATGTGGACTGTGTGAGGCTGGTGCCCATGGAGTGTGCCATGTGAGGCTGGTGCCCATGGAGTGTGCCATGAGATGTTGGTGCCCATGGAGTGTGCACTGTGATGTTGGTGCCTATGGAGTGTGCCCTGTGATTCTGTAGTCCATGGAGTGTTCCCTGTGATGCTGTAGTCCATGGAGTGTGCCCTGAGATGTTAGTGCCCATGGAGTGTGCCCTGTGATGCTGTAGTCCATGGAGTGTGCCCTGAGATGTTGGTGCCTATGGAGTGTGCCCTGAGATGTTGGTGCCCGTGGAGTGTGCCCTGAGATGTTAGTGCCCGTGGAGTGTGCCCTGAGATGTTGGTGCCCATGGAGTGTGCCCTGTGATGCTGTAGTCCATGGAGTGTGCCCTGTGATGCTGTAGTCCATGGAGTGTGCCCTACGATGTTGGTGCCCAATGACCAACGTGGAGCACCTTTGGAGCAAGCAGTGAGTTGCAGTGCCCAGGTAACCGCTCTGACCTGCTCTGTCCCATTCTGATCTGCTCTGACTTCCATTTTGAGATTTTCTAATGTCAAATCCTGATTAATTAGAATGTTTTCCAATGAGCTATCAGAGATAATAGGCCATGTGGCCTCTTTCTGTGCTTCATCATTCCCTTTCCCAATTACAGACCTTTGGCTAAAGACCCTGTGTAACTGCTCACATCAACCATGGGAAACCGAAATCATATCCTTACACGTTACAGATCTACCTTCAGCATCACTGACAACTGATGCTATTTCATTGATAAGTAAAAGTTTTGGTGGTTTCCATGAATCACTGAAGGATTCACTTGTAGCTGGATCCCGTCCTCCCCAAACAGAGCCGTTGTCAGGCCTAACTGTGCATTTGATTCACAACCAAAGTAAAGCATATTCCCCACTCGCTGGCTCCTGATACAACAGCAGTCCTCCTGTTCTATGATGTTCTTGCCTTCAGCCTGCTCACTCTACTCCTCCCAAACTAACTCAGTTTGACCGTGGTCCACTGCAGCTAATGTGACCTCGATGCATGTGCTGCCACTTTGCTGCAAATTAAATATGTAGATGATATGTAGATGATATGTAAGTGTATGTGTCTGAACTGCCATTGATGAAGTAGCACTTGCGATCTGTTTATTTGTGTTTGCCAATATTTATCTTAGTTTCCACTGTGTTTTATTCTTTGTTTAACACAAATACAGGTTTTGTACACATAGATCTTGGTGACTAAGGGAAAGAATTTTAAAAACCACAGATTCATAAAGTATAATCTCAAACAACTTTGTTATTTGTTCCAACTCTTATATTCATTCAATGCCTCAACCGATGAAGACCAGCATGCAAAATGCTGCCTTCACCTCCCTGCCTATATGTGATGCCACTTTTGAACAACTTTGTCATTTGTACATTTAAAACTTTAAATATATAATTTAAGTTACAATTATGTTTTATATACAATAGGCCAATATGGCACCAGTTTCTGGAATTTGTTAGATTTTTATTTGCAGTCCGAGACTAAATTGTATATATTACTTTTCTCAATTTTGTCAAGTTGTGTAGACAGCAGAGCTGGAAGATTTTGGTCGCGATGATCAGGATTTTATAGTGTGTTATTCCATGATCACATGCTGCTGGGGGTAATGGCTCTGGCCAAAGCCAGGTTTAAGCTTGATGTTTGAGTTCCTGCTTTTTATCAGCCAATGGTTGGCTCTGATCTCTGAACTGGCAGCAATGGGATAGGTCTGAGGGATCAGGTGTGTGACTGCACACTCCACCCAACCAATCCCATCACAAGGCAGGGATGAGTGGCTGAGGCTGGGCCTTGTCCATTGTAAAGACAGGACTTCATTCCCCCCAGGCCACCCACGAAAGAGCCAATGGAAGTTCACTAACTCTGTGACACCTGAATAAAATAAAATTGATGCAATTGAAAATTACCATTGAGATTGTGGATGTTGTCTCCGTGCACTCTAGTAAGACCTCTGACAAGGTCCCGTACAGCATGCTCGTCCTGAAGGTTAGATCGCATGGGATCCAGGGAGAGTGAGCTAATTGGATTAAAAACTGGCTCGACGATAGGAAACAGAGGGTGATAATTGAATGTTGTTTCTTGGACTGGAGGCTTGTGACTAGTGGTGTGTCACAGGGATTGGCACTGGGAGCTTTGTTATTTTTATTTACATAAATTATCTGGGTGTGAATGTAAGTTTATGGTTGATACAAAATTAGGAGGTATCGTTGATAGTGAGGAAGGTTATCAAAAATTGCACAGGGATCTTGATTAGATGGGGAAGTGGACTGAGGATTGGCAAATGTAATTCAATACAGATATGATTTGGTTTTGTTTTGAAAAGTCAAACCAAGGTAGTACTCCTACAGTAAATTGTAAGACCCTGAGGAGTGTTGTCAGACAGAGGGACCTTGAAGTACAAGTACATAGTTCTTTGAAAGTGGCATCACATATAGGCAGGGAGGTGAAGGCAGCGTTTTGCATGCTGGTCTTCATCGGTTGAGGCATTGAATGAATATAAGAGTTGGAACGCTATAAGTCACTGGCGAGACCTCACTTGGAATATTGTGTAAGGGTTTGCTCACCCTATTATAGGAAAGATGCAGTTAAACTGGAAAGAGTGCAAAAAAGATATATAAGGATGTTGCCAGGACTAGTAGGCCTGACTTACAGGGAGAGGTTGGTTAGGATAGGACTTTATTCCTTGGAACATGGGAGAATGAGGAGTGACCTTATTGAGGTGTATAAAATCATGAGGGGCATGGATAGGATGAATGCATAGTCTTTCTCTCCGAGTTGGGGAATTGAGGGCGTAGGTTTAAGGCGAGAAGGATAAGATTTAAGAAGGACCTGAGGGGCAGCTTCTTCACACAGAGAGTGGTGCAGATATGGAATAGGCTGGCAGAGAATGCAGTTTGGGGCAGGTACAATAGCAACATTTAGAAAACAGCTTTAAAAGTTCACTCATGGGACATGGCTGTCACTGGCTGGGCCAGTATTTATTACCTATCCCGAGTTGCCCTTGAGAGAGTGGTCATGTGCTATGGATTGACTCACAATGCTGCTAGAGAGGGAATTCAAGGATTTTGACCTAGTGACACTTAAGAAACGGATATATTTCCAAGTCGGGATGGTGAGTGGCTTGGAGGGGAGCTTGCAGGGGGTGGTGTTCCCATGTATCTGCTGTCCTTGTCCTTCTAGGTGGAAGTGGTTGGGGGTTTGGAAGCTGCTGTCTTAGGCTCTTTGGTGATTTTCTGCAGTGCATCTTGTAGCTGGTGTGCACTGCTGCTACTGAACGTCAGTGATAGAGGGAGTGGATGTGTGTGGATGTTGCACTAATGAAGTGGGCTGCTTTGTCCTGGACAGCGTTGAGCTTCTTGAATGTTATTGGAGCTGCCCCCATCCTGGCAAAATCCAGCATGAAATCATGGAACCCACAAAGGCACTGTCTGTGTTCCTGCAGTCCATGGACTGAATAATTCAAGAAGGTAACTGACCAACACCTTCTCAAGGGCAATGAATTCTGACAAAGCCAGTGAAGCCCATATCCATCCCCTTGATGAATTAAAGGATAAAGGGCTATTAGCATCTGAAGCTCCTGCATTTTGCAGAATTTCTGTTTGATGTTTCATGTGTATTTTCTGCTTTTCTCATTCCCAGAGGTTTACAGAATTAAGTGTGAACCATGAAACAGATCACAACAAAGGCCTCAAAATCCGCGGTCATTATTTTGTATTTTGCTTGTCTTCTTGTTCTCAGCCACTTTGCAGAGAAGAAAAAATCTCATTTCAATGGACCTTAACTACAGTGACTCACAACTGTCACAACAATTTCACAAGTACTTCTTTTTATATAATATTCTCTCATTTAGAGAAAGAAGTGCGTATTATGTGAGGGAACTGTAACCATTTCAATTGCATTGGGTGTGCTGACAATAATACTTCAATTAACAATCACAAATATCAATTAATCCTTGAGTTCCTAAGTAAATAATGCAGCTTGATAAAGCAAACTTAATAAAAGCAAAATTCTAGGGATCTGAACTAAACAGAGAATATTGGAGAAACACAACAGGTCTGGCAGTGTCTTTAGAGAGAGAAATTGAGTGTTGACATTTTGAGTTCAATATGTCTCCTCTTCAGTAGCCATGATGTGGAAATGCTGGGGTTGGATTCGGGTTGACAAAGTCAGGTCACAAGCCACCAGGTTATAGTTCAACAGGTTTACTTAAAATCAGAAGCTTTCAGAGCGCTATTCCTTCATCAGATCACTATTAAAAATACAACATTGCAATTTTAAAAATAGTACAGTTTGAACAATACTGTCAATTGTCCACAATCTAAAGAATTGTGATTAACAAACAAACTGCTTTGTTTCCTTCATTGCATGTATTATGTCTCTATCTGGGATGTAAGATTTTAAAACTGCCATACCTGATGTTTAAATTTGCTTGATTTCTTATCACGTGTACCTAAGTGCAGTAAAAAGTTTTGTTTTGCAAGCAGTACAGGCATTAGTGTTTTGGAAGGAAAGTTCCAGTTTCCTTCAATATTTTCTCACACTTCAGATGAAAAGGAAACACTTGTCTTCCTATTGTATTGTTCCCGATCTTACAACAGGAAATATGACGATATACGCATGTAAAGTTTCAACATTGAATCCATTTTTTAAAAGGAATTATTATCCCAGAATCCAGTGCCATAAAATATGAACATTATAAAGTTCAGTTCTTTTGCTATGTTGTCCTGTAACCCCATATCCTAGAGTATGCCATTGCCATCCATGATTCAGTGGATGCAATGTGCTGATTTGGTAATCAGAGAAAGTAGCTGCTGTTGAGATTTCAACATCAGCAAGCCATAGGTCATTCTTCAAAACGTAGAGCTGTACAGCACAGAAACAGATCCTTTGGTCCAACCTGTCCATGCCAACCAGGTATCTTAAATAAATCTAGTCCCACCTGCCAGCATTTGGCCCATATCTCTCCAAACCCTTTCCTATTCATATACCCATCCAGATGCTTTTTAAACGTTGTAATTGTACCAGCCTCCACCACTTCCTCTGGGAGGTCATTCCATACACGTACCACCCTCTGCGTGATAAAGTTGCCCCTTAGGTCCCTTTTAAATCTTTCCCCTCTGGCAAGGTTTACTATGCCATTTAGTTCTGGACTTGCCAACCTCAGGGAAAAGACGTTGGTTATTCAAGATTAGAGTTGGTGCTGAAAAGGCACAGCAGGTCAAGCAGCATCCAAGGAGCAGGAAAAGTGATGTTTTGGGCAAGCACCCTTCATCAGGAATGATAAGGTTGCCCCTCAGCCTCTGATGCTCCAAGGAAAACAGCCCCAGCCTATTCAGTCTCTCCCTATAGCTCAAACCCTCCAACCCCAACAACATTTTTGTAACTCTTTCCTGAACCCTTTCAAGTTTTGTTTGAAGTGACACGTTCTCATGGGAAGAGGCTAATTAGAAATCAATTTTGATTGTACAATGATGATATATGGTCTTCTAGTAAAGAGCAATCTACAGTATCTCATAGATTCCTTTGAAAAGTAAAGTGGGCCTCTGCTTGTCTGTTAATGGGCTTGCTTTAAGGATATTCTGGATTAGTGGTGCTGGAAGAGCACAGCAGTTCAGGCAGCATCCAAGTAGCTTCGGAATCGACGTTTCGGGCAAAAGCCCTTCATCAGGATTCCTGATGAAGGGCTTTTGCCCGAAACGTCAATTTCGAAGCTACTTGGATGCTGCCTGAACTGCTGTGCTCTTCCAGCACCACTAATCCAGAATCTGGTTTCCAGCATCTGCAGTCACTGTTTTTACCTCGTTGCTTTAAGGATAAGCAGTAAGCCTGAGTAATGAGTGCTTGTCTTGACAACATTAGTCAGAAGTCACATGACATCAGGTTATAGTCCAACAAGTTTGTTACAAATCACAAGCTTTCAGAGTGCTGCTCCTTCATCGGGTGAAGTGACTTTGTTGGACTATAACCTGGTGTCATATGACTTCTTACTTTGTTCAGCCCAGTCCAACACTGATTCCCTCCACATCTTGACAACACGTGCCACAATGTACAGTTTCTCTCTGTGAGCCCCTTCTGCCTCTCTCACTGAGATGTACACTTGCTGCAAACGACCTTTTTTCCACATCTAGAAAGAAAACAGAAACAAACAGTAGGCCATTCCTCCCTCCATGCTCTTATGAGGATTAGTTTTAGGTTAACAAATGCTAAATTCCTATGTTAATTAAAATGTACATCCAGCAAACAAATGAGGATGTTGTAAATGTAGCAGCTTTGCTAAGATCGTAGCAAGGACATTGCTGACAAAAGCAAAGTGTTCAAAATGCTGATACATCTGATCTGATACTTGCATGGAGATTTGTGTATGTATATAATAGTGAGCCAAGGTTGTGCTGAAGGACTGTGACGAAGTAAGGAGACGTTTCTAAAAAAAAACAAGGTAAGGGAGAATGATCAATACCAGGTGTCTGACATTATGATCCGAGTATGATAAGGAAACTATGGAACCTGGTCATTTCAACCTGAAAGTGTAAAGAGGGTAAGGGCACTGCACTTGCTGGGAGGGCAGAAGATGACCATATCCTAGATGATGAAAAAGAAACTGGAATCCTGGTTTGTGAGAATGCAAGTTTGTTGAAGCAGAGTCTTGTATTTATGGGCTGTAAGAAAAGAAGGCCAAGGCTAGCTTTTAGTTAATCATGAAGTTAAGTAACTATTGAAGATTTATCACACTTTGTGATTCTTTTCCTGGGTTTGAAATAATTGGAAATACATGGGATTGACACTTGCTGGTGAAAGGCTGGTCACATTGGATATCTTAAGGATCAGTATTGAATGAGGAAATAGTTTTTCTTTGATCCATTGTGTGATTGGCATTGGCATTCTGTTACCATTATTTACTTGACAACAGATTGCCTTATTAACTTGTTAACCAAAATGATTGTCTCCAGCAAGGACTCACATTGAAATAAGGACAAAGTGAGCTGGATAGATGTGCCCAGTCTACTGAGAAACTGAGTTAAAGTTTCAGGGTATGACCTGAAATGTTATCTCTGATTCCTCTCCATAATTATTCCTGATACTCTGGGCTTTTCTAGTTTGTTTTGTTCTTATTTCAGATTTCCAGCTTCCACAGAATTTGCTTTTGTTTTAAGGAACTAGGCAGTTTAGCTAGATCTTCTGCCGTGCACACTGATCCTAATATTTCAGGTAAAAATATCTCTCGGATGTACTGGAAGATGCCCAATTTTTCAAAGTAATCTGGTATAACTGTTTAACCTCTGTGTTTCAAAGGTCAGGTCTTAGACTGAACCACCGACCCACACAGCTAGTGTGTTGATGGCTCTGGATTGATTTGAGTTTCAGAGTTGCACCACGATTGGACAGGAAGGCTGTGCTGATTTGTGTGCTCCATAAATGTCACAATGCCACATTTGAGCTGAATGTCCTATGTCAGCAGAGTAATTATTAACTCGCAACTCCTTCAAGGGCAGATGGCAAAAGAGAAGTTCAAAACGTAGACAGTCAGTTCTTGGAGACATTTGGGACTATCGTACGAACTGAATCTCATATCAACTCTATATAACTGTTCTGTCAGTAATATGGGAGAACACATGGAAGTAAATATTGGCATAGTGAAAGCAGCAGAATAAATCTGTGTGGCTTCTAAATACAGAAAGAAATCCTTGCAAATTTGTCAAAACAAATACAAAATGCTGGCAATGCACAGGGAATTGGAAAGAAAGATGAAGTTCAATTTCTGTTTATGATTTCATGAGGAGATCCAGAATGTTTTGTTCTTTTTATACACAGTTGGAACAGTCCATCTTCCGCAGTTACACTGGCACCATTCTCACCTTTTCCTTTGCTACATTGATGACTGTATCAGCACCACCTCATGCTCCCATGAGGAGGTTTGAACAGTTCATCAACTTCACAAACACCTTCCACCCTGGCATCAAGTTCATCTGGACCATCTCAGACATTTCTCTCCCCTTCCTGAACCTCTCCGCCTCCAACTCTGGCTCCTGACTCAATACTGACATCTATTTCAGACCAACCAACTCCCACAGCTACCTGGACTACATCTCCTCCACCCCCTCCTGTAAAAATGCTATACCTTCCTCACAATTCCTCTGCCTCTGCTGTATTTGCTTCCAGGAGGAGCAATTCAACTCCGGACATCCCAGATAGTCTTCTATTTCAACAACCAGAATTTCCCCCTTCCACATGATTATCAATGCCCTCCAGCGCATCTCCTCCACTTCCTGTACCTCCGCCCCTGAACCCTACTCCTCCAACCGCAACAAGGACAGAACTCCCTGGTGCTCACCTTCCATCCCACTAATCTCCAGATACATCACATTATCCTCTGCCATTTCCGCCACCTACAAACAGACCCCACCACCAGAGATATATTTTCTTCCCCATCCCTATCAGCATTCCGCAGAGACAACCTCGTTAGGTCCTCGCCCCCACGAACCGACCCTCCCCCCTCCACCTTCTCTTGCCACCGCAAAAGATGTAAACCTGCTCCCCCCCCCCCCACCCCAGTCACCTCCATCCAAGGCCCCTTCCCCCTCCAGCAGAGATTTTCCTTCACATCCAAACACCTCATCTACTGTGTCCGCTGATCTCGATGTGGTCTCCTTTACACTGGGGGGCCAGGACGCCAAATCACAGAACATTTCAGGGAACATCTCTGGGACACCTTTCACCAAACAACCCCACCACCCCATGGCTGACCACGTCTACTCCCTCTCCCACTCCGCCAAGGACATGCAAGTCCGGGCCTCCTCTACCACCAAATCCTAGCCACCCAATGCCTGGATGGAGAAGACTTCATTTTCCGCCTTGGAACCCTCCAACCACACGGCATCAACATAGATTTCACCAGTTTCTTCATCTCTCATCCTCCCACCTCATCCCAGATCCAACTGTTCAACTCGGCACCGCCCTCTTGAACTGTCCTACCTGCCCATCTTCCTTCCCACTTATCTGCTTCACCCTTCCGTCCAACCTATTGCCTTCACCCCCCACCTTCATCTATTGCCTTCCCAGCTACTTTGCCCCCAGCCCCACCCCACCCTCTTATTTATCTCTCAGCCCCTTTCTCCTCCCCACATTCCTGATGAAGGGCTTATGCCTGAAACATTGACCCTCCTGCTCCTCGGATGCTGTTTGACCTACTGTACTTTTCCAAAGCCACACTTTTGGACTCTGACTCTCCAGCATTTACAGTCCTCACTTTCTCTTTACACTTAATCTCCATGTTATTTTTTTAAAAATTCTTTAAATTTCTATTTCCAGAATGTGGAATTAATGTGTATATTGTTTAAACATTTCACTGAACCACTCGAAGAATACCTTGCTCACAAAGTCTAAAGCTGCACTCCACGTAACTCCACACCAAACACAGAAAGACATCCCTACTTCCCATTCCACACTTTCTGTTTCTTTAATTTGCTATATGGTTTTTGTTGGAAGTGGCTTGTGTTGGGGTTAGAATTTATTTTATTTCTGGATATTTCCTCATCATTTTACCCAATACTTCAATGCACTGTTAGGGTGTACTGCACTGCCAGAGATGCAATTTTCTGAAAAAGCCATTGGATGAAATCTAAGTGTTTTTTAGTCAGTGCAAACTTGATGGGCTGAAGGGTCTGTTCTATTATGTATGATTCTATAAAAAGATCACAGGGCATTCAAGACATGGGCGTTCTTCTAGTTCTGATAAACATTGATTCCTCTCAACACTATCAAAGGCTGTTTCTATGAAAACTAACTGTGGTATTTCTCTACAAATCACTGAGCAATTTTTTCACCAAGTGATTTTTCTGATGATATGAAAAGCACTATACATAAGTAAACCGCTCCTTCATTACCTCACTTTTATCAGTCTCCTTTCCATCTCTCCCTTCCTCCCTTTGTTCCTTTTCTCCAAATGCAAATAACAGGGTCTCTGGTTTTGAAAAATATTGGAAATTCATTAGCCCAATTGCATTCTGGGAAAAGACGTTTTTGTTAGAAAGATTCCTCTTAAGGTCGAACATCTAACATTGTATCAAAGCTCCAGCTGACTTCTTAACACTCTTTCATCATGGTTAGTCTTGATTCCAGAGGAAGATACTGATGATTATCGTTACAATAAAGTGCCGTTTAATCAAACCTGTCCATCCTTCAGTTTTACTGAGGGAAAGCAGCTTAAAGTACAGCTGGAGGTCAGATAGAGGCAGATTGAACTGATGGATGCAGATGAGCTCTCACTCCACCCAGGAAACCTAACAAATCAGATGAAAAACTGAGAAAATAATTTCTGTTTATTCCATTTGCAAAACACCTTTAATGTTGTGCTTATTCTGATGTTGTGTTTCTTGTGTCAGCTTGTCCAAGAGTCAACTTGAAGGCAACATTTGCACATCAAAAAGGATTATGCATAATTTTCATTAATTACAAATTCTGTAACATCTCTGCTTTAAAGAAATACTTCACAGAAAATAAATTCACCATCAATAGCCTGGAGTATTTCCCTGACTTCAGGTCTGAGTGCAGTACTGTCATTCTATGTTGATATACTTTTTGGTAAGTCCCTTGTGCAGATACTATACTCATTATGGCAATGACTTTATTTTTCTTTGGGGCTTGAGCCACATTTCAGCTGGAGAAAGTGATGTTAGTGCAGTGAGGGATTGAGTGACATAATCCTCACACATCTCAGAACTTTGTTCCAGCCAAAGTTACAGCTGGAGAAGGGAACAGCTAATCAGAACTTTCTGCTCCTGAACACTGACCTGGAATGGGAAAGGCATGACTATGAATATTCTATTCAGTTATGATTCTCTGTGTTACAGAAAGAAGAAATAATCCGTCTTTTTATTGCTACTTCCCTCTTTCTTCCATAAATGGAAAAAGCTCTCCTTTCTGTCAGAAGGTGGTATTAATTTATGTGAGAGTTCCTGAACTCTGTTTTTAATCTGAGTCCAAAAAGGACTGCCGTAATCTTCAGAATGGTGCAGTAAATTCAAAATTACTGGAGGATACTGACCTTCCCTCCATCATAAAATCAGACTGGGGATGTCCACTAATGGTTGTGCAATGTTCAGCGTCATTTATGGCTTCCCGGATATTGAAGCAGTCCATATTGAAACGCAGCAAGATCTGGACAATATCCAGGTTTGGGCTCATTAAATGGTGAGTAATTTTGTACCACCCATGTGCTGGACAATGATGAGCTCCAACAAGAGAGAATCTAAACATGCTCCTTGGCATTCAACGGTGATACCATGACTGAATCCCCCATTATCAACATCCTGGGGGGTCACCATCAACCAGAAATTGAAACAGCTTCACCATAAATACAATGGATACAAGAGCAGTTCAGAGGCTAGGAAGACTGCAATGAGTAAGTCACCTCCTGATTCGCCAAAGTCTGTCCATCATCTCCAAGGCACAAGTCAGGAGTGTGATGGAATGCTCCCCACTTGCCTGGATGGGGTGCAGCCCCAACAACACTCAAGAAGCTTGACACCATCCAGGACAAAGCAGCCACTTGATTGGCACCACATCCACAAGCGATTAGGAAAAGTGAGGACTGCAGATGCTGGAGAGTCAGAGTTGAAAAATGTGGTGCTGGAAAAGCACAGCAGGTCAGGCAGCATCCGAGGAGCAAGAGAGTCAATGACTCAGGCATAAGCCCTTCACTCTTGATATTGCCTGACCTGCCTTGCTTTTCCAACACTACACTTTTCAACTATATCCACAAATATCCATTTCCCTCACCACTGACACCCAGTGGCAGTAGTGTGTACAAGGTGCACTGCAGAATTCACCCAAGCTCCTTAGACAGCACCTTCCATCTAGGAGGACAAGGGCAGCTGAGACATGGGAACATCCTGCAAGTTCCCCTCCAAGCCATTCCTCATCCTGACTTGGAAATATATCACTGTTCTTTCACTGTCACTGGAATTTCCTTCTTAATGGCATTGTGGGTCAACCTCGACAATATGGATTTATATCAAACAAAATAAAGCACAAAAGCAGGATGACCAAAAGCTTGGTCCAGGAAATAGGTTTTGAAATGGGATGTCTTAGAGGAGGAGAGTGCTGTCGGATGGGAGAAAGGTGTAGAAAGTGAATTCTGGAGCTTAAATGCTCTAGGTTTAATTACCCGTGGTGGAGTTATTAAAACTGAAGATGCTTAAGGGGCCAGAGCCAGAGAACTGCAACTATTCAGAAGGCTGTAGGGCTGGAGGAGATTGCAGAGATAGACAAGGATTTCAAAACAAGAATAAAATTCCAAACTGTAAATATAAGCCAGTGGGTGCAGGAATGATAGGTGAGTGGGTCTGACTGGGAGCCTGGAAGCCTGGAAGCCATGTTAGAGGTTTGAATTATCACAAACTTACAGAGGGTTGTACATGTAAGAACAGCCAGGAATGTACTGGAATAGTTGGGTTGTAAAGGCAGCAAAGGCCGGGAGAAAGGTTTACACAGCAGATGAGCTGTAACAGAAGTGAAAACAGGTCATGTTTCTCAGCTGCAAATGGACATTCATGATGATGGCATAGACAGGACAACAAAGGTTCATATCAGGTTCAAATGTGACATGAGCTGAAAATTCTGCACCTGATCTCACAGACGTGGTGTGTAGCTTGAAATAAAAACACCAAATGGGGAAGATTTGTCCAATTAACGAGTTGTTGTCTATTATGAATGCTGAAATTATCTATAGCATTGATGCTAAAATTCATAATTGAACTAGTTTTCAACAACGTTAACAGATTAATGGTAGTTTTTCAGGAACAGTTTCTTATCTCCTCAGTTGCTAATTATTTAACTAACTTGCATTTTGTAAACTACCTGCGACACAATCAATGACTGGATGCTTCTATCCACCCCTCCATCCCCACCCCCAGCTAACCTTCAGTATAGGTCTTCCAGACTGGAATATTTCAGCACATGAGTGACTGGGATTGATGAAGTGAGGGAACACACAGACTGAGAGCACAGACTGCTGACATGGCAGCTCCTCAACAACATGCAAGCAAGAGAGAAAGTCATTTCAGTTCAAAGAAGCTCTCTTGTCTACATGACCTTCAATACTTATACATAATGTCGTTTGTTAAAGCTATTGTTCCATCATTGCCTTCTTTTTCCAAACGTGATCTGTCAGTCGGTAGATGCAATCTTTCCTTGGATTAGCATTTAAACAGTTTGATTTTCAGAGGTCTGGCTGCTAGCTAATGGAATAACTGGATCCCGATGTCAGATTTTTCCAATGTGCATCCCATTTCCCAAACAGACAAAGGGAATCTAGAATATCTATGAAGAAAAAGAATCTTAATGTTAAAACTTGGCAATTAAATCAAAACAAGTTAAAATGAAATAGCACAATGAATAGAGAGGAAAGGGAGGATTGATAGAGCAAAAGTAAAGGGATTATTTGGAAAATCTCAGCAGGTCTGGCAGCACGTGTGGAGAGAAAGCAGAGTTAATGTTTCGGGTCAAATCACCCTTCCTCAGAAGTGTTCTGACGAAGGGTGACTGGACCCAAATTTCAACTTTGATTTCTCTCCACACATGCTGCCAGACCTGCTGAGTTTTTCCAGCAATTTCAGTTTTTGTTTCTGATTTGAAGCATCTGCAATCCTTTCAGTTTTTAAAGGGATGATTTATTTTGCTTTGAAGCCATTGCATTCTGTTGTTATTTTAATATTTGTCTTTAACTCAATGACATTGTACTAGCTGAAAGGAAACATGTTTGTCTATGAAATGTTGAAATGAGTGTTTTAACAAAGGGTTAAGATGAACCATCTCTCTTCACTGTTCATTTTAAAGGTTAATCCCAGCTAGACTAAGGAAACAATATGATTGGGACATGTTAAATGTTTTTGTCTATATTGCCAAAAATCCTTTTGAAACTAAACAGGGGTTAATTGTGCATTATATTTATAGCTCTTAATCTTCAATAATTACAAATTTCTCCATGTTTACAATGCTACCTTAATTGAAATTAGCAGGAATTAGGCACATCATGTGGAGATTTTAGGTTTTCCCCAGGTATTTCTTTTCCTGTCTGAGTCACAATAACAATTGAAGCTGTGATGAAAGATAACAGACAGAAGTGGGTACTGCAGATGCTGGAGATTAGAGTCCAGATTAGTGTGGTGCTGGAAAAGCACAGCAGGTCAGGCAGGATTTTAGGAGCAGGAAAATCAGGAATCCTGATGAAGGCTTTTGCCCGAAACATCGATTTTCCTGCTCCTCAGATGCTGCCTGACCTGCTGTGCTTTTCCAGCACCATGTTAATCTTGAAAGATAACAGACCAAAATGTTAACTTTGTGTCTTCCTCCACAGATGTTGCTAGACCTGCTGAGTTTCTCCAGCACTTTTTTTATTTCAGATGATAACAGTTCTGTAAACAGTGCTGCCTGAATACAGAAACATTATTAGCTATCAGCTGGCCGTCACACATTAACAAGCCATTTCAGTGTTTCTGCTAATGAACTCAATTATTACCCTTAATTACATTTGTATTCTGTGCAGATGGTGCATCAGATTACAGCTGAACAGGATGCTCAATGTCAAGTGTGATGCAGCACTTGTTATGTAAGCTTCTGCCTTATATCAGAAATGGGATTCAATTGTTAGCACAAATCTCATTCCTTTGGAGCTGTGTGTGGGTTCTGCTAATTCATAGAATCCCTACAGTGTGGAAGTAGACCATTCAGTCCATTGAGTCCACACTGACCCGCCAATGAGCATCCCACCCAGAGTCATAGCCCTACTCTATCTTTGTAATCCTGCATCTCCCATAGCTAACCCATGTAGCCTACACACCTCTGAACACTATGGGCAATTTAGCATGGCCAATCCACTTAACCTGCACATATTTGGACTGTGGGAGGAAACCAGAGCACCTGAAGAAACTCCACACAGACAGTCGCCCAAAGCTGGAATCGAACCTGGGTCCCTGGCGCTGTGAGGTAACAACGCTAACCACTGAGCTACATTCACCCCATTTTCCCTAGGATTGTGTTGACGTCAACTGCATCACTGAAGGAACTTGACAAGCCCTAAAGCGAAAGCTAAGTTGCTCCTGAGTAATGTGGGCCCTATTGCCTTCGGCCTCTGGCTCAAATCTTGCTAAAATGTAACTCTGCCAGCAGGCTGACCAATCAGGTGGCACATGGCCAGAACTAAAAGTGACTGCTCTGGGGGGATGTTGAGGCCAACATCACAGGATGATAACTCCAGAGGCTGGGACAGTATCACCTGTCCTGATTGGTATTCTGTACCTCAGGAGAGATGTCCATTTAAATGGATCAAAGTGGACCCTTTGTAAAGGACTGCTGCAGGCGGAGGTATACATTATTAAATTGTCTGGGAAGTCATTGGGCTGAAAGTCCATAAAGTGCTTCCTTTGGGATGATTCACTGAGCAAGCATATCTGCAAATTCAGGTATTCCCTATGAATTAAACAAAGTCGCACCTTTATGTTGCTCTACCTCAGAGGGGAACTGAATCAGAAGCCCAGCTGCTGTTTCGATAGCCTGAAGCTTCATTGCACACTCGACAAAGCATTCAGAGCTGCTTGATTTAATGATGGAATTCAGGAAACCGATTGGTCTTCCCTTCTGATAGTAATTATGGCCCAGTTGTGACGAGCTGAAGTCCATCACTCAGTAAACTCCCAAGGTCAGGCATAAGGAATTGTATAGCTCTCATCTATTTGCACAGGAATAGCAGCAGATGACAGTTTTATTAATGTGTGAGGTGTGACGGGCACTGTAGGTAATAGACTGCAATAGAAAAAGTAATCTTTCATGGGCCCAGGTTCTGATGCATCAGCATTCATCTCTTTGGAGATTTTCTTCAAACACTAAGATAACCCACTGCTATTTTAGTTTGAAAGAACAGGATAAAATATTGTATAACTGCAGAAATGAAGATTGGTTGGCAACTGCTCCCTGAGTGTCCCACTCTCCTGGTGAAGGGCCATGAGATGGATGTGCTGCCCATTTAGAGACAGGCTCCTGTTTTGTAAAACACAGGGCCCAAGTGAAGGTCATTTTACAGAGTGGGCAGCCAGCCCGCCTTCCCATGGGCAGACCACCAGCTTTCCACGTTCTCCTCCATTTGGCAGCTTCAGGGTTACTAGGGGTCACCATAGCCAGAGGTTCCAGGCCCCAGAGGGTCATGGATTGAAAGGAGAGCCCTTGGGTTTTCCCAACTGATTCTCTGCCCAACCCTCAACAGCCATTCTCAATTACAGAACAAAACTATCCGGCAAGCCTGGAGGTTTCTGACTGACCTCAGCAGTGTTCTCCTCGCGCTTTGTCTCACTCTCACGCTCTCTCTCCTGCTCTGTCTCTCTCTCCTGCTCTGTCTCACTCTCTGGCTCTCTCTCACCTGCTCTGTCTCTCTCTCTTTCTCCTCTTCTGTATGTCTCTCTAACTGAGATGCTGCTCAGCATGAAGCCCAAAAGCATTGAATGAGGAGGGGCCTACTGTCAAATTACTGGGTGTGTCCCACTGACAGAAGTTGTGTTCTCAGTAGCAGCTTCGGGGTCTGAGTATAATTCAGTGTCAGTCGTTCTGCATACCTGAGAGTTAACTGCTCGTTGACTTTCTCTCAGGGCCTTGGTGTCTGACACTTCACTTCCTGTCATTAATCTCACGTTAGATTGGAGAATACAGTTCCTATGTCCCCTAATTCTGATGAATCTGTTTCCGATTGTAGTGAAGCAGCAGGTCGGAATCCGATTAGGGGTCTTACATACAAGTGGCTTGTTTTGAATTTTCACAGAATCTCTACAGTGCAGAAAGAGGCCATTTGGCCCATCCAGTATACACTGACCCTCTGAAGAGCATCCTACCCTATCCCTATAACCCTGTGTTTCCAATGGCTAATCCATCTATGCTGTACATGTTTGGACAGTGGGAGGAAACCTCTAGAAACACAGGGTGAACATACAGACTCCACACAGACAGTCACTCAAGGCTGGTATCAAACCCAGGTCCCTGGTGCTGTGAGGCAGCAATGCTAACCACTAAGCCACCCACTATCCACAAGGTCGACTATATTTTAAATTAATTGATTCTAGTACTCTGCAATATAGTTCAGCCTAATTCATCCAGGCCATTGTAAAATGCTAATTTACTTTGTATAAATATTCACTATAACAATGGACATACAGCTATTACATGGTCTGCCACATTCCCGTGGGATTTACATTTACAATCAACAATATTATAATAATGAGCTGCAATTCTTTGAGTGCGGAATATTCCTGATTAAATGAATACAGGTCACTTGAGAGTCAGGGGTTACATGTCCTGCTATTCAATCAGAATCCTGTCAGGATCAAGGTCACCCAGGAGAAGTTATCAATTTCCATCTAAGTGCAATAAAAGAGGCAAAAGAAAAGCCAGCTGTATTAGTGAGAGAAAGGAACAGAACAGCAGACAATATATAACATTACTTATCAATAAATAATGGCTTAAATGTAGATAGCTTGATGGATGTGGATTGATCCCTTTTCAGTCTCGGCAGACCTCCAGGACAATCTCTTTTCACCAGACCTGAAATTTAATTTTTTTTTGATATCCAAGATCCTTGCAAGGCTCTGAGTATGTTTGTATATGCACGTGTGTTTCTGTGTGTGCGTGTGTGTACATCTGCATGTGAGTGTGTGTGTGTTTGTGTGTGTGTGTGCATGAGAGTATGTATGAGTTTGTGAGAGTCTGTGTGTCTGTGTATGCATGAGTGTGTGTGTCTGTGTGTATGTATGAGTGTGTGTCTGTGTGTCTGAGAGTGTGTCTGTGTGTGTATGAGTGTATGTGTCTGTGGGTGTATGAGTGTGTGAGTGTATGTGTCTGTGTGTATGTATGAGTGTGTCTGTGTGTCTGAGTGTATGTGTCTGTGTGTGCCTGAGTGTGAGTGTGTGAGTGTATGTGTCTGTGTGTGTATGAGTGTGTGTGTGTGTGTGTGTCTGTGTGTGTATGAGTGTGTGTGTCTGTGTGTCTGTGGGTGTATGAGTGTATGTGTGTGTGTCTCTGTGGGTGTATGTGTGTGTCTCTCTGTGGGTGTATGAGTGTATATGTGTGTGTCTCTGTGGGTGTATGAGTGAATATGAGTGTCTGTGTGTATGAGTGTGTGCGTGTATGAGTGCATGTTTGTGTGTGTATGAGTCTGTGTGTATTTGTGTGTGTATATGAGTGTGTGTTTGTTTATGTGTGTGTCTGTGTGTGTGTGTGTGTGTGTATGTGTGAGGGAGAGAGAGGCTGTTTGTGTGTGTGAGAGAGAGTGTGTGTGTGTGGATTCTATGATATTTTTGTTCTCCCGTGCTAGATGTCAGACAGCAGTTTCACAACATACTGCACTAATGATTCTATCTTTTATGATAATGATATGTTTTGTAATGTTAACAACAGGAACATCTATTTGTCTCATTAGAATTCAATTGATTTTGAGATGGAAAGAGTAGGGAGCAGGCTGTTTCGATATTGCATTATTAAAATAGACTTCACACAGGCCTGATTAATGAAATAAAGCCTGCTATGCCACTAAGGAAACAATTAATATGCAGGCTGTGAAAATATGTCTCAGGAAATCGCCTGAATGTCTGTGAGGAACTCATCTTTGCATTATTTCCCCGAAAAGAGGTGAAGGAAAGCACAGAGGCCAATGTATTGAGTACTCCAGCCTATTTCAGAGTCTTTCTGTCTGATGAACAATGAGCTGTGAATTGAATATCTGTCAGTGGATAACATTCCATAAACAGCTAGCAGGTTTTATATGGAGGGCATGACAGTGACTAATCTACAATTTGCTGCAATGACTTTAATTGCTGTGACATTAATGCAGTTAAATCATAATCAACATTTGTCAAAAGTATTGGCTACTGAATGTTTACCTTGAAACATATAACATTATAGTTCACTTCTAGTGGATGACAAAGAATTTCCAGCACAGACCTAAACCGTTCAGCCTGTCTTGTTCATACTGTTGCTTATGCTTCTTTCCTCCCCACTTTAACTTACCTGATCAATGTAACGTTCCAATCCTTTCTCTCTCATTGTGATTATCCAACTTACCCTGAAATACATCAACTCCATTCAATTCTAACTAGTTCCGATTCAACTCAGTTCTGATTTCTCACCAAGAAAACTCATCACTGATTTCTTCACCAACTGAAGAAGATTCTTCTGAACTGGCTTTTGGGCATCGTATATTCACCGTCCCTCGTATATTCACAGTCCCTCGTATATTCACAGTCCCTCGTATATTCACCATCCCCCTTATATTCACCGTCCCTAGTCCTAGTCATGCCTAAAGGTGAGGATATTCTCCCAGCTTTGATTCTTTGATAATACCATAAGATCATCAGACCTCAGAAGTAGGCTATTCAGCCCATCAAGCCAATGAGATCATCACTGACTTGATAATCTTCAGCACCGCCCTGTTCCAATAACCCTTGATTCCCTTACTGCTTAAAATTCTGTCTATCCTATTACTGCCTTGTATAGTTTTGGCAAAATCTCTCTATTTTTGTGCCCCATTCCCTTTGTAATAAAGGTGAACATTCTATTTGCCTTGACTATTTCTTATTGAATTTGGATGTTAGCTATTTGTGAGTTATACTGATGACTCCAAATTCCTTGGTGCAGTCGCTTTCTGTCTCATTTAAATAACATTCAGCTCCTTTATTCCTGCCAAATTGCATAACCTCACTTGTCACCACGTTATATTCCATCTACCAAGTTTCTGCCCGCACACCCAACCTGTCTGTATCCCTCTGTAGTCTTAGTTTTTCTCAACACTTGCCTTCCCACCTATTTTTGTGTCATTCTCAAATGTTGCTGTTGTTTATTCACTTTCCTTGTCCAAATCATTGAGATATTGTAAATAATTGTGGCCCCAGCACTGATCCCTGTGGCACTCCCACTAGTTACAGGATGCCATCCTGAAAATTATTCTAACTATGTCTTTTATTAGCTAGCCAATCCTCTATCCATGCTAATAAGCTACCTCCAACACAATGAACTTATATCTTATTAAGTAGCCTAATGCAAGTACCTTATCAAATGCTTTTTGGAAATGCAAATACATTACATCTACCAGTTCCCCATTTTCTACCATTCTAGTTACCTCTTCAAAGCATTCTAATAAATTTATCAGATATCATGTCCCCTTTATGAAGCCATGCTGCCTCTGCTTGATAATATTATGCACTTTTAAATGTTTTGCTGTTACATTATTTTTGATAGATTCAAATATTTTCCCAGTAACAAATATTCGGCTAAATGTTCTAAGGTTACGTGTTTTTCAACTCTCCTCCTTTTTGAATAGGAGCATTACTTTGGTAGTTTTCCATTCCTGTGGGAGTTTTCCAGTATTTAAGGTTTCTTGGAAGGTCACACCAACTCATCCACTATCTCTGTAGCTATTTCCTTATAATATCCTCTAATGCAACCCATCATGTCTGGATCAAAGACTCAGCAATAATTGCTGCAATTGCTATCATCAAAGGTTCATCATGCTTGAAATTCATTAAGATGGGGGTGTAAAGATATAATGTTAAGTCTTTGCTGAGCACAGATCATTCAGCATCAAAGAGCATCAGTGGAATTAGTGAATAAATGACAAAATTGAGATGGGGATAGCCACAGGAGACTGCTGCACTATCTGCCTCCCTCTCCTACCTTTCCTGGAGGTCACCCATCTACCCAACTGTATCTGGGGTTTATCTCCCTTCCTGAAACTGCCATCCATCACACCCCCAGCTCCTGTATATTCCTCATTGCCTATAACTGCTGCTCCAACAGATCCATGTGATATGATTGGATTCACAACCAAAGACACTTCCAGCAGACGTTATCAGTAACATGGAAACTCTCCCTAAACGCCCACATCCAACAGGAAGAGCACATCACTCTACTAAATCATTGTACCTTAACAATCTACAGGCCCATAAAATAGCACAGTCTTTCTGCTCTAAAAACACTGCTCAAGGGTAACTTGGTACCTGTGTTTTACATATTTTTCAAAAATGTTTAATCTAGAGACAGATCTCAATAAAACATGTAAAAAAAAATCCCCCTTATGAATGATTTGGATGTGATAATAGGAGATGTAGTTAGTAAATTTTCAGATGACACCAAAATTGGAGGTGTCATGGACAGTGAAGAAGGTTACCTCAGTGCAACAGGACCTTGATCAGATGGGCCAATGGGCTGAGGAATGGCAGATGGAGTTTAATTCTCAGCAAAGTGTGAAGTGCTGCATTTTGGGAAAGCGAATCTTAACAGGACTCAAACACTTAATGGTAAAGTCCTGGGGAGTGTTGCTGAACAAAGAGACCTTGGAGTACAGGTTCATAACTCCATGAAAGTGGAGTCACAGGTAGGGAGGATAGCGAAGAATGTATTTGGTACACTTGTCTTTATTGGTCAGAGCATTGAGTATCAGAGTTGGGAGGTCATGTTGCTGCTATTCAGGACATTGGTTGGGCCATTTTTAGAATACTGTATTCAATTCCAGTCTCCCTGCTATAGAAAAGATGTTATTAAGCTTGAAAGGGTTCAGAAAAGATTTACAAGGATGTTGCCAGGGTTGGAGGATTTGAGCTACAGGGAAAGGCTGGATAAGCTGAGGCTGTTTTCCCTGGAGTGTCGGAGGCTGAGGGGTGACCTTACAGAGATTTATAAAATCATGAGGGGCATGGATAGGGTAAATAGACAAAGTCTTTTCCCTGGGGTGGGGGAGTCCAGAACTAGAGGGCATAGGTTTAAGGTGAGAGGGGAAAGATATAAAAGGGACCTAAGGGCCAACGTTTTCACACAGAGGGTGGTACGTGTATGGAATGAGCTGCCAGAGAAAGTGGTGGAGGCTGGTACAATTGCAACATTTAAGAGGCATTTGGATGGGTATATGAATAGGAAGGGTTAGAGGGATATTGTCCAAATGCTAGTAAATGGGATTAGATTAATTTAAGATATTTGTCAGAATGGACAAGTTGGACCGAAGGGTCTTTTTCCGTGCTGTACATCTCAATGATTCTATGATTGTAAGTGGAATTGGATAAACGATGCAGTTGGAGGGAAGGGAAGGGACAGATGATCAGGGGCAGGGGGTGGTAGGGGGCTGCGGGTGCTGAATGTTCCATTGAGTATTTGGAAATTCAGTTCTTAAAACTTCTGTTCCTTTCAGGTGTGAAGGAAGACAAACTTCAAAAGCTTAAACATAGTGATGTCTTTCCAAATTCTCCCTGTCCTTCCCTCCCGTCCAACACCATCTCCTCATGTAATACCACTTCTTGCTGTCTATCCACCAGACCCCTCTCTTACACTCACACCTCAGTGAATTTTGGGCACAAGATAATGTTGTTCGAAAGAAGAGTCATACCACACTCGAAACATTAACTCTTTTTCTCTCTCTAAAGATGCTGCCAGACCTGAATAGTTTCTCCAGCATTTGCAGTATTTGTTTCAGATTTACAATGTCCACAGTGTTTGCCTTTGTTATCAAAGTTTTGCTTTGTGACTTGGGACCACTTTCATGTATATTTTCTGATGGCCACTGTTTGAAACAAATTCACCTCTGTTTGGATCAAATTTCTTCTGAAGAAGGAATATTTTTATTGGAAATGGGTTAGGATAATCTGCCATAACCAGTCATTTTGCACAGCAGTTATTAGGTGAATGCACCTTCTGTACTACTCCAAATTTTAAAAAAATATCTGTTTGCGCTTTGCTGAGTTATTGAGAGCATTGTATCCTGAGGGATTACATCTCATCGATTGGAAAGATGCTGGTGAACCAAAACCATCTAAGTTAAAAAGGCTGGAGTAAAAATGAAATCTTCTGGGAAAGAAGTGTTCATTGATGTAACAAAGTATTTCTAAAAACAGCTGACAGGAATCATTACAGACATGCTGAGGGCTATCAGCCTCAGGAAAACAACTGCCAAGAAATTGGGTCACAACTATTCTTCAAAGAACAGTCAGTTCTTTTCCAAAGAGGACATTTCCAGTTATAGGGACATAAATTGCAGGTTTGTTGAGATTATTATGAGTCATGAGTAAAAGCAATCTCTTGAAGAGTACTTCTTCACCTGCAGGAGTCACAAAGTGACGTTTTACTCCCCCTGAATTGAACAAAAGCTTTTTGCCTTTTGATCTTTTCTCAGAAGAATGTGTTGCCGAGAACTGAGTTGATTGAGTGTCAGGTCACGCATTGGGCAGACCAACAGAAACAATAACAGAAATTTCTGGAAAAACTCAGCATGTTTTTCAAAATGGCAGCAGAGTAGGATGCTTCAGCCAGACCTTGTCTGCTCCACCTGTTTCCTTTTTGTGTGTTTTTCTCACTCTTCTTTCTTCTGGGTGACATCTTAAACTTTTGGTCTCAGCGTGGGTCTGGTAAGGTGTCCTCATGACTGCCCAGTGTGGTGGATTCCCAGCCCAGTGTGGCAGTTTTAGCAGGATGAGGGGGTATCTGATTAAAACATATAGAATCCTGAATGGCCTGGACAGAGTAGATGTTGGGAAGATGTTTCCATTGGTAGGAGAGACGAGGACCTGAGGGCATAGCCTTAGAGTAAAGGAAAGACCCCTTAGAACGGAGATAAGGAGAAACATTTTCAGCCAGAGTGTGGGGAATCTATGGAATTCATTGCCACAGAGGGCTGTGGATAGGTTATTGAGTATATTTAAGACTGAGATAGATAGGCTCTGGAGTATCAAGGGTCATGAGGAAAAAGCAGGAGATTGGGTTTGAGAAACTTATCAGCCATGATGGAAAGGCGGAGCAGACTTGATGGGCTGAATGGCCTCATTTTCTTCTCCTATGTCTTTTTGTTTTATGGTTTCCCGGCACACTGTGGTGATTTTCCGGCACACTGTGGTGATTTCTTGGTGGTCTCTTGGCAGCCCAAGGCTGTCTTTTGGTGGTCCAGCATGCCCTCAGCGTGCATCTCTGGCCTGACATGATTCCAGAACATATTCCCAGTGTTGGAAAGCTCGAGGTGAAGCCCAGGGCGATGTGGAGTTCCTGCCCAAGGAAGATGGGTACCAGCAGGGACTGGGTTGGAAAGACTGTCATTCTGAACTTTTTATTTCTCTCTTTTCTAATTTATTCCTATGATCTGTAATGCTGGGTGTTTTATTTCTTTATTTCTCTGTTTTGTTTTGCTCTGAACTGGTACTGAAGAATCTGTACCTAGGTACCTTGTAACCAAGATGGTGCTGTAGGTGGTGACTAATAAACTTTTCACTGTACTCATGTGAGTACATGTGACAATAAAGCTAATTCAATTTAATGCAATCTACCGAGAGAAAGCAGAGTTAATCTTTCAGCTTCTTCAGTGACTGTTCTGCCATTCCTGTTTGTGTTTCTGATTTCCAGCTCCCACAGTTCTTTGGGGTTTTTTTGGGTAGATGAATAGGTTTGATGAACGTGATCAACTCTTTTCATTTCCAAATCATGGAAACCTAGAATCTTCAGAATTATCGAGTTGTTGCAGCACAGAAGGAGGTTATTTTGCTCCCTGCGTCTCTGAATGAGCAATTTATTTTTTCCCGTTCCTCCTGATCTTTCCCTGTAGCCCAGCAATTTACTGCCCTTTCAAATCCCCTTTTGAAATTTACTGTTCACTCTGTGAAATGTTCAGACATTGCATTCCAAAATCACAATATGCTCATTGATAATAATTCTCATTTCACCTTTCCTTCGTTGCAAGGGGTGCAGTTTCATTGATTATAATAGGTCTGGAGCCAGGGTGGCCATGTCCCTGTGTTGTGCTGATTGGAGCAACTCTCTACTTGTACTGTTACAGACCAGTTGCAACAGAAGCAGAAGAGCAGCTTCCATCAATCTGCCTGATCCCCACTGTTAATTAACTCCTTCCTAACAATAGAATACTGTTCTCTTCCTATCTCTCTACTGTACGGTGGGATTGCTGATGCTGTCAAACTTGGACTGTTGGGCTGGCTGTTGGAGTCTCTGGTTAGCAATGCCATGTGAGTTTGTCTACACTGTGGATATGGTGGTGGTTGTGCATGGCCATGATGATTGAAGCAAGCAGAAAGGAGAATAGAACATAGAACATAGAACAATACAGCACAGAACAGGCCCTTCGGCCCACGATGTTGTGCCGAACTTCTATCCTAGATTAAGCACCCAAAAATGTTTCAGGTCAATGGAGCTTGGTGTTATTATTAATTTAGTCCAAAAGCAAATGCTGTGAAACTGTTGATGACAATGAAAACCCATCAAAAAGCATGTTACAGAATGTTACAGAATGTTCTGAAATGCTCATAACTGCCGAAGACTGTGGCATGTGCATGTTCCAAAAGGCTGACAAGAGTTTTACAGATGATCAACAGGATTCATGTGTTAAATATACAGAGCAGTAGGGGACCTCATCAGTATCTGGTGTAAGCTGCCAAATGAAGGCATGTGTGCAGTAATGAAAGCAGTAATATCTGAATCTCCAAATCTGCAACCAAAACAAATCAGTGACACAGCATCTGTCATTTGTATTAATTAGACATGAATCATATCAATTAGATTTTCTCTAATGTACATGATGTCAATGCTTAGTAAAATCATTTTATATTATCAGACATTGGCAACATTTATGTGACAGTAGAGAATCTCTCCTGTTTTTTTTCACTCATTCATGGGGTGTGGGTGTCACTGCATGGGCCTGTATTTATTGCCCATCCTTAGTTATTCCCTTGAGAAGGTGGGGGTGAGCTCCTTCTTGAACCACCTGCTGTGGGTAGACCCACAATGCCCTTAGGAAGAGAATTTCAGGATTCTGACCCAATGACAGTGAAGGGATGGAATATATTTCCAAATTAGGATGGTAAGTGGCTTGGCAAGGAACTTGCAGGGGGTGGTGTTCCCATGTATCTGCTGCCCTTGTCCTTCTAGATGGAAGTGGACATGCGGTTGGAAGGTGCCTTAGAACATAGAACATAAAAGAATACAGCGCAGTACAGGCCCTTTGGCCCTCGATGTTGCGCTGATCCAAGCCCACCTAACCTACACTAACCCACTATCCTCCATATACCTATCCAATGCCCGCTTAAATATCCATAAAGAGGGAGAGTCCACCACTGCTACTGGCAGGGCATTCCATGAACTTACGACTCGCTGAGTGAAGAACCTACCCCTAACATCAGTCCTATATCTACCCCTCCTTAATTTAAAGCTATGCCCCCTTGTAATAGCTGACTCCATACGTGGAAAAAGGTTCTCACTGTCAACCCTATCTAAACCCCTAATCATCTTGTACACCTCTATCAAGTCACCCCTAAACCTTCTTTTCTCCAATGAAAACAACCTTCTGAGGATCTTTAGTGAATTTTTGTGGTGCATCTTGTGAATGGTACACACCGCTGCTACCAAGCATCAGCAGAGGGAGTGGAAATGTGAAAATGGCCACGGAGGCCAAAGCTCAGAAGTTGAGACCCCAACATGCTGCAAACTATTTTTTGTGGGAACGAGAATGGGCAGTTTTTGACCTACATAGAAATTAGCAGCTGCCTCCAGTCATCATTGATTTTGGTGATCCAATCAAGTGAGATGTTGTGAATAGAGTTTTGAGCTGGTAGGAGTAAGCCTTATTTGGTGATTTGTTTTGGAGAGATTAGCTACTCCTTTGAGTCTAGGATTCCTTTGGCAGATGTAAAGTGCCCTTGGGATTGAAAGTAGTAACATGGGGTGTAAATATTATAGCAATCCCGTCAATCTGATCAGGACTGTTAACAGACCTGTCAAAGCAACTAGTCATGTCATTTAAAACTCCTGCTCTTAAAATATTTTCTGAAGTGTTACAAAAAAAAGTTACCTGTTATTTTCATTCTGTCTGTTGACATTAGCCTGAGGGCACCCACTCCTACATTGACAATCTTCAAATATCGCTGTAAGGTCCCTCCAGTTTACTGTGTGATTGACAGCTTCAGTGTTAATAGAATGTTTGAAGTGAGATTATGAATTCCAGTGGTTGCTTTTTAAGGGGTTTTGAGCTGGAATTAATATTTGTTGTTATAAATGATAAGACAGGTGAAGGAAGTTAAATAGAGTGATTTTGTTTATGAATTAGATATTTAAAAATATGTTCTGTAATAGGCACTTAGCACTTCATAGTATTTTATCTCAGCAAGGCCTCTGTGATCTGCCCAGAGTGGATGCTGGGTGGGTTGCTGAGATAGGAATAAAGGAGAAGCATTTGTTGGCATGTGTTTGCACAATGTTGGCACAGGGCCTATAGAAGGATCATGGGGGAGGTTGGAGGACAGATTTGCCATGGAGAGTGGTGACGCAACTTCAAAGGATTATGTACCTGAACCCCAGGTCTCTCGGTACTACAACACTACCCAAGGTCCTACTTTTAATTGTTAAACTTCTGCCCCAGCCCCCTTCATTTTACCAAAACGCAATACCTTACATTTATCCAAATTATAATCCATCTGCCATTCCTTAACCCATTTACCCAATTGATGAAGATCTCTTTTGTAATCTTAGATTAACCCACTGGAAAATGACCTTCAACACTCAAATACCCCGCTGTTCTTAATCAACAACCAAGACACTGAGCTACAGCCATGGTGAAAATCTGTGACATGTAGTTATCCTCAAACATCTCTTCAGAGCCTGCCTTTACTGTGTTGTTTCTCCCTGATGCCAGTGGATATAAACTTTGGTGCTGCAGAATATGGAGGTCTTCAGTCAGGACATCCTTCCTCACCATTGGTGGAAATTTTAATTCCAAACGGATAACAAAAAAGGGCAAATTGTACATTTCACAATCAGTTCCAAATGGATGCTAAGTAATTTGTCTCCAACAGATACAAAGAAAGCAACTATTACCAATACTCTGTGCCATTTTTAAAAATTTACATGAAGCAAGATTAACTAATAAATAATTGTACTTAATTATAAATACTCCTTTTCTAATTATACGGTGACTACATGGTGCAATACTTTGTTAAGATTCATTTCAAAGTTGATTAAAATCCTAAGTAAACACCATTTTATAAAGAGCAGAGAATTTATCAACTCTCCCGAACAACATTCTTCCCTCAGAATACCGGCAGACTCAATGAAAATTGTAATTACCTCAGCTGGTGTTTGTTGGGCCCAGCTGTGTGAAATGTTGGCTGCTAGATATCCGTCAAGATGACAAGAACTGTAATTAAAAAGAAATGATTAGCTGTGGAAAGCATTGAGATGTTTTAAGGGCAAAAGTGTGGTTATATACAAAAATGGAAACATAGCAAATAGGAGCAGGAGTAGGCCATTCAGTCCCTCTAGTCCACTCTCCCATTCAATATGAGCATGGCTGATCACCTGACTATCCTAGTCCCATTTTCTCCCCATATCCTTTGATCCATTTATAGTAATAGTAATTCCTACAGCGTTGAAACATTGGACCAAACTAGGCCACACCGACTCTCCAAAAAGTATCCCACCCAAACCCAATCCCCTATTACTCTACATTCTCCCTGACTATTGCACCTAGTCCTGTGTCTAGATCAAACATGCATTGGTTTGATCTCAAGCACTTCCTGTAGCAGAGAATTCCACAGGCTCACCACTCTCTGGCTGAAGATATTTCTCCTGGTCTCAATCCAAAATGGTTTGCCCCATATCCATAAACTGTGATCCCTGCTTCTGAACTCCCAGTCATCAGGAGCTATTCCTGTGTTTACTGTCTATTCCTGTCAGAATTTTAGAGGTTTCTATGAGATCTTCCCTAATCCTTCTAAACTTCAGTGAATATAGTTGGAAGAGATTCAGTCTCTCTTCATTTATGAGTCCTGCCATCCCAGGAATCAGTCCGGGAAACCTTCATTGCACTCTCTCTATGGCCAGAAAGTCCTTCCTCAGATAAGGAGATTAAAACTGCAAACAAGATTCCAGGTGTGGTCTCACCAAGGCCCTCTGTAATTGCAGCAAGCCATCCCTGTGAAAGTTAACATACCGTTTACCTTCTTCCCCACCTGCTGCACCGACACGGTTACCGTCACTGTCTGATGTACAAGGTCACCCAAGTCTTGTTGCACCTTCCCCTTTTCCAATCTATCACTATTCAGCCAATAATCTGCCTTCCTGTTTTTGCTGCTAAAGTGGAGAACCTCACATTCTCCACATCATCCTGCATCTGCTGTGTATCTGCCCACTCCGTCAGTCTATCCAGCTCACACTGTAGTGTTCCTGCCTTCTCCCCACAGCTCCCCCTCCCACACAGCTTTGCGTTGTCTTGAAGATGTTATGTAGAAACTAGGAGCAGGAATAGAGCATTTGGCCCTTGAAGTCTGTTGTACTATTCAATAAGACCATGGCTGGCCATTCTACTCTCTACTTATACTCACCTTTCCCCCATATCCTTTGATCCCTGCAGCTCTATTTACTATACCCAGCTGCTTGTTGAAATCACATGATGGTTAGATCTGGACAGGTGTCTGTGGCAGAGAGTTCCACAGGGTCCTCACTCTCTGGAGTTTTGGTCTACTGATCTGACGAAGGATGTGGTGGCCGTGGGTGGTGAGGTGGGTGGGTGGTGAATGTTTACCAGACTGATGCCTGGGATAACAGGATTTAATGTTTGAAGAGAGACTGGGTCAGTTCAGACTATATTCACTAGAGTTTAGTTCCCTCATCTAAATCATGAACATGTATATATTGTGAATAGCTGAGGTCCAAGCGTTGCCCCTTGCCGTACGTATTAGTCACTGCTTGCCACTTGGAAAATGACCCATTTATTCTTGCTGTTTGTTTCCTAACTGCCAGGCAGCTTTCTATCCATCTGTATACACTAACCCCAATCTCTACACATTAATTTTACATGTTAATCTCTTATGTGAGACGTTATTGAAAGCCCTCTGAAACCCTTCCAGGGAAACCACATCCACTGCTCCCCATTATTAATTAATTAGTTACAGCCTCAAAAATTGCAGTAGATTTGTCAAGCATGGTTTCCCTTTCATAACTCCATGCTGACTCTGTCCAACCCTGTCACTGTTATAATGAACTGTAACATTTTTCTCACTACTGCCCTCAGGTTAACTGGTCTATAATACCCCATTCTCTCGCCACCTTTTTTAAATAGTGGAATTACGTGAGCCAGCTTCCAATTTGTAGGAACTGTTCCAGAGTCTGTAGAATCTTAGATGACCACTCATGCGTCCATTATGTCTAGGGCCACTTGCTTAAGTACTTTTGGATGTAGATTTCCAGGCCTGGGAGAATATTCACCAATAATCCCATCAATTTCCCAGCAACATTTCCCTACAAATACTGATTTCCTTCAGTTCCTGCTTCTCACTAGACCCTGCATTCCCCAATATTTTTGTCAAATGCAATGTCTTCCTTTCATTCTGATTTTTGCAGTCATTAACTGTTCAGTGAAGGCAGTATTCCATTATTGACAACAGCTTGTAGCAATTAAAACCAAGATTTGTTGTCAACCTTTCAAAGTGTACTTTAAGATCATTGACACGCCGAGTCATCAGTGAATGTCAGGTTGGTTTGAGCCCTCCTTAAAAGAGTAAGGGCCATGGAAGTATCATTTGTACTTTTGATGGAGAGAAGGTGGAGAGGTAAGTAAAAGAGAGTGGGAAGAAGAAAATGTTTCTCAAGTTATAGAAATGTAGCTGCTCTGTGCTGCAGATCAGGCTCATTCTCCAGCTGTGCCAAAGGTTTAGAAATGGGTGAAGAAGGAATTGTGATGGTTCTGCTCCCCCTTTCCCCCCTCTTGCCCATGTTTCTTAATGTCCCGGTGAACACTGATCTCTTTCAGTGAATATTCACCAAGAACTGCTCATTGCTGTTAGTGGGATCTTGCTGAACACTGAACTGTTGTAGGTGGCTGGGTAATAGTTCATCGGGTTGATATTAATGACTGAGCTTTGATATAATTGAATAATGTGAAGTGCTTTGTGATATTTCTGAGATTTGATAAATGTGTGGCCTTTAAAACTTAATAAAATATTGAAACAAATGTGCAGTTTAGTTTCTTGATGCTGTTAATATTGCTGTAGCCTGACCTCTCCAGGTGAGAGCAGTGAAAACATTTCCTGCTTCATTCACACAGTGGCTTATCGACTAATAGGAGCAGGATTCAAACTTCTAATCATCAATCATTTTTATTCAGTGTGTCAAACCTACTAAAGTGTTACTTAAATAGGATTACAGCCTAATGTTAAAACAATTAACATTAGACAGAGGGATCATTGGGACTGTAATGGTGACTCCATTGTGAAATGTGTCTGGTTAGCATTGTTGCATTGCATTGCCCTGACAATGAGAACAAAGCCACAACCACATTATCGAGGGACATCATGCTTCCCTCCTGGCCTCGTCAGTTGGGATGTGGATTCTGGTGCATTCCATAAGAAACTATCACTCTTGCCTAAATCACAATTGTAAATAAAACAATCAGAAGTCACAAGCAGCTATCACATGAACCTACGGGCTGAATGGCTACTTCTGCACTATAACAAATCTGTGATTGTGTTGCTGTACATTACATTTTCTTTTGCATAATCTTTGCAAACTCACACTTTGGGCTGCATCTTAACTTTTCTTTGGCAAAGAATCAGTTTTGCCCAGTGTCATGGAAGGTTCTGCTCTAACATGAAGCCGAGTGAGTTTTCTTTTTGTAAACCTTTTAACTACTTAAGCCCCTCAATGGTGACCCTCTAACCACACTCTAAACATAACTGGAACAACTTCCCACTGCTAGGATATCCCAGAATTGATCAGCATCCTTTGTGCCTGTACCACCTTTCAAAGTCTGATAAGCTCTGTCAGCCCAGCACTGCCCAACACAGTCCCTGACATTGCCCCAGACATACCTCAGACATGCTTGACAAATCTACTGCAATTTTTGAGGTTGTAACTAATTAATTAATAATGGGAGTAGCGGATGTGGTTTCCTTGGAAGGGTTTCAGAAGGCTTTCAATAAAGTCCCACATAAGAAATTAACAAGGTTGGGTTGGTTTGAGGGAACAGTGTGATGCCAACAGCATGGATTCAATCCAACACTGGCTGAGGTTACTACAAAGGTCTCTCCTTGTCTAGGGTATGATGGCCCTTGGGTTAAGCCATCACCAGTTATCTGTCTCCAATGAGAGAGCAGTCCTATGGTCTGGTAAGATTATGATGATGTGACATTCCACTAGTGTTGGTCTTCTCTTTGAGACTTCCCGCTCACTCTACCTCTGCTACTGCGGCTCATTCTCCCACTTTCTTTATTTCCTGTACCATCCACTGTTACCCACCCCAACCCTGGACTCCACTGACCCTGCCTGCCCTCTGCACTGCCCACTCACTCTCTTGGGGTACCCCCCCCTCCCCACCAGCACCAACATAACCGCTCCACCCCTATATCCCATAATACCCACCTCTCCCTAACTCCAGGAGGGAAACTGCCTACACTGGGGGCAGAAAGGGTCCAGACGGGCGGTGGGCTGCCCAACATTTTCCCCTCTCAGCCCCTTACGTGGAGAGGATCCTGACTCTACCCACCCTGAGGGGCAGGCTGACTGACCGTGACCAGGCCCCTGGACTGGTCTGGGAGGCTGCCCTTGCCTTCCTGCACTGGCAGCCCCTGAGTGAAGTCTGTGCCCCTTGCCCTGACGGAGTCCTGCTGCCAACTGTGACAAGCTTCCTGGCTTTGTGCCTGTACTAACCAGCCGAGCGACACAGCAATACTGTCAGCCTGGTGTCTCTGACTGAGGGCCGAGACACTAAACAGTAAGGTAAGGCAGGGATGCAGTGAGCATCAGGATAGGGACTGAGTGAGTGAGGGCACTGACAGGGAGTGAGGATCCCGGAGATGCAGCCTGGGGCAGGCCCTGAACTCAGCTTCACAATAATACTGTTAGCTTGGTGTCTCTGACTGAGGGGCGCTTTGTGCCTGGGCTAAGCTGCAGGGCAGGGCAGGGTGGGTCAGGGCAGTGGGTTGGATGTTATCAATCAGACTACCTTGTACACCCTATTTAGAATTACATTTGAATACATCGGACACCCAGAAACAGGCCATTCGACCCAGCCAATGTGTACTGGCATTTATGCTCCACTTGTGCCTCCTTCAATCTTTCATCATCTGAACATAACCCTTTGCTTTCCTTTCTCTCTCATTTGCATCTTGAGCTTCTCCTTTATTGTGTCTCTAACCGACATTCCCTGGAATTTTCCAAGTTCCTGTGTTTCCGTGATCTCTGGAGGTGGAAGCCAGTGTGTCTGTGCACAGATTGGCTGGAGCCTTGCGCACTGACCCATTGAGTCACTGTCCAGGGGATCATTTTCTTCAACAATTCACCTCAAGGACTCGCTTTGGTAACGATGAACCTCCCGCACCATTGGTAGAAATTGTGATCTCACTGGGTAGTGAAGAGTTGCTATACAGTTTTGGATCTGATTGGAGGAAGGATTGCTTTCAGATTCCGAGTTGAACATTTTAAATAGATGCTGTTTGCCTGAATGGAAAAATGATTCAGCTTCACCATCGCAGCAAAGTTCAGTTTGTGATGAGTTTACAATTATCCTGAAATTTCCGAGAATGAAAGATGTTCAACACCGCCGCAAGTAATCCAAGTGAACAAAAAACAGATTATTAAAAGTGATGTTTCTGTGTCCCTTGAGAATTCATTTGTTTATCATGAAGATATTGGGGAGAGGAAAAGCTGTTCACCTGGAGGTCAAGGTTATAAGTGAGAAATTCTAAACTAAATCCTCCATGCTAATGTCCAACCAGAGCTGGTCATTTTAAAGAAATCAACAACAGGAAAATCATTAAATTAATGAACGTCTCTGCCCACTCACATTCAGACCAATCAGACCAATCTGGCTTCAGGCTCCTACATTCCTCCGTGAAAGCTCAAGGCAGGTAGAAGGAACAGTATCCCCACCTGTCAATGAGGTAACTTACAGTCTCTCTGATTGATCACTGAGTGTAACCTTTCCAGGCCATAACCTGCTGCTCTGCCTTTTTGGGACATGCAGCTTTTGGTGAAGATTCTACCTTTTCCATGTCCAACCCAACGTCTGGAACCAGCACAGTTTGTCACCCAGCAGTCTCCCCCTGACCTGCTGTCGTCCTCAATGCCTCTTGCTTGCTAATGTCCTTCATGTCAAGGTGCCAACTACAAACAATGGAAACTGTACAAGCAAGAAAAGGGTTGCAATGGGATAGATCCTTTGATCTACTTTTCCACTCCTTCCACCCCTTTCTGTGGTGATGTACAGTTTGTCGGACTCTGCTCTCTTCAGTTCAGTCTGAAATGCATCTCTGAGATGTGAAGATAAATGCTCAACACATTCATAATACACTTTTTGTTCAATTATCCTTCTATAAAAAAGACCCAACAGGTTTACAATTGTTGTTGGAGTGATCTGGCTAGTCTCTAGTATTCCACTTTCTCAAGCTTCAAAGGGGTACAAGTAAGAGTGGAGTTGAGAGAAAGAGAACCCTCTGGATCCTAGTCCCTGACAGTCAAAATGTGGCAACTTCAAGCAGATTTACTGCAGTCACTATGGAACAGCTTTGATTGAAATGAAACAAACTGTGAAACAATTGAAGAGGGTGCTCAAGAGAGTGTGTAACAGATTCTAAAGTCATACAGGACTTGACACGTTAAATTCTAGCTCTCTCCCTCTCTCCACAGACACTGCTGATCTTCTCAGTTTCTCCAGCGTTCTGTGTCGTTGTTTCAGATTTCCAGCATTTGCAGTGTTTTACCTTTGTTCAAGTGTATAACAGTGCGTTATTACAATCAAGCAATTCCTCTTTGTGTCTTTTTCCTGCCTGGTTGAAACTCCATGACTGCAAAGCTGAGACAGGAAATTCTTTTGTTAAGAACTTTGATCACAATGAAGATGCTTCGGACTGAAGATGCTCCTGTCCAAAACTCAGCTCACATTTTGACAGCTTGACAATCTACCCACAATATTCAATGTAAAACAGTCCACAATATTTTAGAAAAAAAATTTACCCTATCTCCAATGTTAGCAGATCATTTTTAAAAAATCCAAGATCTGCATCTTGGTTCCACACCTGTACCATACTGATCACGTCTTCCTTGGGCCACAGCCATAATATGCACTGTGTTTTATTAAAATCCATCCTTTCGTTTTTCAAGCACATAATTTATAATCAACACACTAACAGAAGACGTGCAAATGTTACGTCCTCCTGTCTTCAGTCACAAACGTAATGAAGTAAAGATTTTGTCTGAAGTCAAGCTTAGGGTACACTTGATAAGAAAAGAAAGGTTTGTTTTCCTTTGTTGCATTTGTTTTCTTCTCTCATTTCTGTTATTTGTTTGTTTTTCAGACCGTGGCATCATGATCCTATCATTCCCATCTCTTCTAGACACATCGTGTGATCTTGTCCCATTACCATTCTTTTGGGTCCCATACCATCAATCCTTCTGTCAATTAATCTTCCTTACTCTCTGCCTTGTGACAGACCTTTCCCTTTGCTGTTCTTCCCATCTTGCACCTTTCACCTGCTCAAAACCTCTTTTCTCACATCTGATGGAAGCTCTTTGACCTGAAGGTTAATTGCTTAATCTGCTGAGAATTTCGATCACTGCAACTTTACAGTAAAGACACCAATCTTCTCAAAACACGGTAACACAAACCTCTGGAGACTGAATTCCACTTGAGTCTTCAGAACTTTTGTTACTCTTTATTCATTTCTCTGAATTTTCTCATGGGTTTAGTCTTTTGGAGTAATCTTCATTTAATATTCCACAACACCCTCACTCCAACCTCTCAGTGAGTCCTCTGATGGGTTGTCAGTTGTCTCCCTTGTCAATCACTCCTTAATTTCCTCTTTTAGTTTTTTATTGCTCTGTCCTCATTCTCTTCCTGACTCATGTTTCTTCCCCTCTCAATGAAATTGCATCTTTCTGTACAAGTCCAATACACTGCCATCTATTGTAAAAGATACAGGCAAATGTCAATGACTCTTGTCTGTAAGCCAGGCTCTGAGAATCAAAAAATAAGTGAATCACTTGAAAGTAAATTCACCGCGTCTTCAGCAGAGAGAACATCTCAGGTAACATTGGGATCAGAGAGAAACCGTTAGCATGGTGGTCATATCACTGGTCTAATCATCCAGAGGCTCCAAATAATGTTCTGGGAACAGACACAGAGATTGCTGGAGAAACTCAGCAGATCTGGCAGCCTCTGTGGAGAGAAAACAGAATTAACGTTTTGACTCTTCCCCAGAACTCAAGGCTAATGTTGTACAAATGTGGGCTGGAATTAATTAAATATGGAATTAAAATCAAGCCTAATTGTGAGCATGTAACCATTATTAGAAACACCAATTTGCGTCATGAATGTCCTTTTGAGGTGACACCTCCACTCTATGCAGGAATATGACAGAAGACCATGACGTGGTGCTTTGCTGTGGTGTCAGTGTTTGAGTTGTTCAACCTGATACTTATAAAAATTAATTTTAAAAATGCCTTTGCTGAAAGACCAACAGTTTGAACCCATATTGTATCTTTGACATAGTAAATCACCGGCAGGCTCTCTGCAAAATTATTAGAGATATAATTAATCCAAAATGGAGAAAGTACCAGACGGAGAGTTTGAGAAGGAAACACATGAAAACTCAATAGGGCTCATGGAAAGAAATCCCAAACTTGACACTTGGCCAAATTCTGATAACATTTAGCCCTACCGCTGTTCTCTTTACCATTGCCAGTTTGCGTTTCTTATATTTGCTTGTATTGTTGAGAAGTTTCTATTGTTTTACATTAAATTGTTCCTCCTCCTGAGGATATTACCACTTTAAATTGGAACATAGAAAGAGGAGTATGCCACTCTGCCCATCAAACCTGTTCTGCCATTCTAGATCGTCGATGATCATCTCCCTGAATGTTAGTGTCCCATTCTGAAATTCCATATTCCCGGATGTACGCTGTTACCTTGCTTTAGTGTCCATTGTGCAAGTGTCAACTTTGATTTTCAGTGGTGGATTGGCTTTGTCACAAAATGAATCTCGCCCAAGTTGAAAGCCCCCGGTCCACTGTCCTCAATTAGCTGAGTTGTCATGAAGCGGCACTGTGTCACAGTGGTTAGCACTGCTGCCTCACAGCGCCAGAGACCTGGGTTCAATTCCCGCCTCAGGCGACTGTCTGTGTGGAGTTTGCACATTCTCCCCGTGTCTGCGTGGGTTTCCTCCGGGTGATCCGGTTTCCTCCCACAGTCCAAAGATGTGCAGGTCAGGTGAATTGGCCATGCTAAATTGCCCGTAGTGTTAGGTAAGGGGTAGATGTAGGGGTATGGGTGGGTTTCGCCCCCCGCGGGGCGGTGTGGACTTGTTGGGCCGAAGGGCCTGTTTCCACACTGTAAGTAATCTAATCTAAGCAGTACTATTACACGTGACAAAAACCGATACTGAGTGTGGAGTGAGAGAGAGCAGTTAATACTCAGCTGTGCCCTCAGCTTTATTAATAGGGGCATAGAGTACAAAAGCAAAGAGGTGATGGCGAACTTGTGCAACACAATTGTTAGACCTCAGCTGGAGGACTGTGTACAGCTGTGGGCAACACTTTACTTGAAAGATACAAAGACATTGAAAAGAGTACAGAAGTGATTTACTAAAATGTTTCCAGAAATGAGAAGCTTCAGTGATGAAGATAGATTGAAAATGTTGAGACCATTCTCCCTGGAGAGAAGAAGGCTGAGAGGAGATTTGATGCAAGTTTTCAAACTCATGATTGGGCTGGATAAAGTCAATAGGGAGTAGTTGTTTCCACTCATAGAAGAAATAAGGACGAGACAACATGGATTTAAAGTGATGCGTAAACGATGCAAGGGTGATATGAGAAAATAGTTTTCACCCAGTGAATCGTTAGGGTGTGGAATGTACTGCCTGGAAATGTGGCAGAGTCAGGTTCAATTGAGACACTCGAGGGCGTTGGATGGTTATTGGATAGTGATGGTGTGCAGGCATATGGGGTAAGAATAGGAGATTGACAATGGGTTTTAGAGCAGGTGCAGGCATGATGGATCTATTGGCCTCTTTCTGCACTGTAACAATTTTGTGATTCTGAGTGAATTCATAAATAATGCCACAATTGGAATAATTTGATATGCCAAAATCTATGAAGCCTATCAGCCCTGCTAACAATTTTCGGAAATATGAGATTTGAGCCATTAATTATCCAATAACTCAAAAACCATAGTAAGCAGGGGGTAAGGGCAAAAGAAAGAACTAACTTTCTGTGTTTGCTATTTATTAACTCCTGTAGAGCTGGCCTTATTACATAAATGTTCTTTCCCTGAGCTGATTAGCAGCAGGGGGAAAGCAGGCCATATGCTTTACACCTTTTGGATAAAAGATACAGAACAATGGCCTCTATTATCTGGCTGCATCAGTGCTGGATAGCATCTACTTTTCCAACTCTTGTCCATTTTCACAGATTCAACAGCAGTGTGCTTTCAAAATAAAGGATTATTATAGCTATCATAATTGGAGTGTGTGGGTGGAATACTGCAGAACTAAGTCAGGCAATTTATTGTGATTTCAGTTGATGAGGCTATGCCACTCCAACGTTGCTGAAAAAGTGACCAATGTCACATTTTCTCAAGAAACCTTTCACCATTTTCCATTTTGTATCATCAGTTCCTTCACAATATGAATCATCACAAAGTGTTCGTAAAATTCTTATTTCTTTCTTGAAGTGATGAGGCCTTTGTTAAATATAGTTAGACTGTTTCTGAAGGAATGTTTGAATTTGTAAGAAAACACAATAATGACAGAATGTATGGAGTTTTTTTAGGTTTTTGTTTCTTCAATAATCCCAGTTACGAGATGGAAATGTTGTTGAACAAAGAAACCTTGGAGTCACATGTAGACAGGATGTGAAGAAGGCATTTGGTATGCTTTCCTTTATTGGTTAGTGCATTCAGTATAGAAGTTGGGAAGTCACATTGCAGCTGTACAGGATATTGGTTAGACCACTTTTGGAATCCTCCATGCAATTCTGGTCTCCCTGCTATTTGAAAGGATGTTGTGAAACTTGAAAGGGTTCAGAAAAGATTTACAAGGATGTTGCCAGGCTTGGGGGGTTTGAGCTATAGGGAGAGATTGAACAGGCTGGGATTGTTTTCCCTGGAGAGTCGGAGGCATTGGTAGGCTAAATAGGCAAAGTCTTTTCCCCAGGCTGGGGAGTCCACAAATAGAGGGCATAGGTTTAAGGTGAGAGGGGAAAGATTTAACAAAGGACTTGAGGGTCAACATTTTCACACATGGGCTGGTGTGTGTATGGAATGAGCTGCCAGAGGAAGTGGTGGAGGCTGGTACAATTGGAACATTTAAAAGGCATCTGGATGTGTATATGAATAGGAAGGGTTTAGAGGGACATGGGCCGGGTGTTGGTAAATGAGACTAGATTCATTTAGGATACCTGGTCAGCTTGGACAAAGGGTCTGTTGCCATGTTGTACAACTCTATGATTCAACATCTGTAACCACCCAGTACCAAAATTTTGAGTACTAGTTTACCATAACACAACTACAGAATTACAAATTATACTTTCTCATAAGTAGTGCCATGACAATATAAAATACAAGTGTTAATCTATTAATATTATTGTCTAAAAGAAAACTTGAGAGAAGCCAAGTAAAATGCCTGGCTAAGCCACCTGATGTGAAAACAATCGAACTTGCAGGAATTAACTAAGGAATGTCTCAATAGCGTGGCTCAGATGAGAAGGTGATCCAGAGGTAATTATTGCTGGGACAAAGACTTAAATCAAAACACATTCTACAAAGTGGAGGTTTGAAATTCCCTTTATATCGGATGTTATAATGAAAGGTAACTTGAGAACTCTTTTGAAAGACTCTTTTTAAAAATAGTTTGTCCCACTGTGGGCCAACAGCCTGTTTTGATGCATTGAAAACTCCATTCTGTGAGAAGCTGTGACGACAGAGACCTCCAGAAGACTCAGTAACATCAGGAAGAACTCTCTGACTTTGAAAATGAGGTGCCTCCTTCTATAAGAGTGATCAGCCCTGAGAGAAAACTTTGCAAAACAAGATCTTTAAAGATGTGGAAGTGTGCTCCAAACAACTATCTGGAGAAGAGCTCACACAGACCTGTTATTGTAAAAGTTGTTTCAATTCCACCTCCCCTGAGCCAGCAGCTTGTTCTGTTTGCTTGCACAATAACTGCTTTAACATGTCACAAAGGTTGGGACAGATTTTTATCATGAAATAAGTTTTATGCTTCACTCAAATGAGTTTCAATCAATCAACTCCTTCATTTTGATTAAGTCAAGGAGATCTGTTTGATAATTCTTCATGGTTTTCATACATGTTCAAGTGTGTAATGAATTGGGGAAAAATAACAGTTGTCTGTTTAAAAATTCAAAACTCTGTAATACTAAAACTCTGTAATTCAGGGTGTCACAGTGGCACAGTGGTTAGCACTGCTGCCTCACAGCGCCAGAGACCCGGGTTCAATTCCCACCTCAGGCGACTGACTGTGTGGAGTTTGCACATTCTCCCCGTGTCTGCGTGGGTTTCCTCTGGGTGCTCCAGTTTCCTCCCACAGTCCAAAGATGTGCAGGTCAGGTGAATTGGCCATGCTAAAGTGCCCGTAGTGTTAGATAAGGGGTAAATGTAGGGGTCTGGGTGGGTTGCACTTCGGCAGGTCAGTGTGGCCTTGAAGGGCCTGTTTCCACACTGTAATGTAATGTAATCTAAAAACCAACCAGGGAATTCAAAGAGAGGAATGTATTCATCTCTCTACATTCAGTCACTGTAATAGTTTTGTTCTGTTAATGTGGAATGTTTTTGTTTCATTTTGTCCTTTGAACAGAGTTACAAGATTAAAAGGTAGCATTTTCCACTATTCCAAACTCCTGTTGTCCCACCATTAGCATGCTGCAGGAATTGAGCACTCTATTCTATGCTGTGTTCCCCTCTACCCACATCAAACCACCCATTACTCTTCCCACCAACCCACTGTGACCTTCACCTATCAGGAGATACGATGAAGCTGAGGATGAGATTCCATGAGGCTTATAAATGTGACACAATGTTTGAAAAAGCATCATGACATTTCCAATCACTGCAGCTGATGACACGACTATTATGTCCTTTCAATTCTTTAAATATCGCCTCCAGCCAATGCCCATATCCTATGAATTATATATTGGTGTTGTGGTTCTGTTGGCCGAGCTGGGAATTTGTGTTGCAGATGTTTCGTCCCCTGTCTAGGTGACATCCTCAGTGCTTGGGAGCCTCCTGTGAAGCGCTTCTGTGATCTTTCCTCCGGCATTTATAGTGGCCTGTCTCTGCCGCTTCCGGTTGTCAGTTCGAGCTGTCCACTGTAGTGGCCGGTATATTGGGTCCAGGCTGATGTGCTTATTGATTGAATCTGTGGATGAGTGCCATGCCTCTAGGAATTCCCTGGCTGTTCTCTGTTTGGCTTGTCCTATAATGGTAGTGTTGTCCCAGTCGAACCCATGTTGTTGGTCATCTGTGTGTGTGGCTACTAAGGATAGCTAGTCGTGTCGTTTCATGGCTAGTTGGTGTTCATGGATGCGGATGACACGACCAGCTATCCTTAGTAGCCACACACACAGATGACAAGCAACATGAATTCGACTGGGACATCATTACTATTATAGGACAAGCCAAACAGAGAACAGCCAGGGAATTCCTAGAGGTATGGCACTCATCCACAGATTCAATCAATAAGCACATCAACCTGGACCCAATATACCGACCACTGCAGCGGACAGCTGGAACTGACAACCGGAAGCGGCAGATTCAAACCACTATAAATGCCGGAGGAAAGATCACAGAAGTGCTTCACAGGAGGCTCCCAAGCACTGAGGATGTCACCTAGACAGAGGACGAAACGTCTGCAACACAAATTCCCAGCTCGGCGAACAGAACCACAACAACGAGCACCTGAGCTACAAATCTTCTCACAAACTTTGATTACATATTGGTGGAATATTCCAGTGTAAGACTTCTCAATCTCTTAAAGCTTAAGCCATGCTTCAAGATTGAGTCTCACTGAACAAAATTATGTTTCACGTAAACATTTAAACAAATGCTGACCAATGAAAAGCTGAAGTGTTGGGTTTTGGTGGCTCTTTCATATTTATTGCAGTTGCTAACTGAGGCAGACCATGTTCAAATGCAGCAAGATCTGGACAGTATCCAGGCTTGCGCTAACAAGTAGCAAGTAACATTCACACCATACAAATGTCAAGAAATGATCACCTCCAAAAGATGGGATTCTAACTACCACCCCTTGACATTCAATAGTGTTATCATCACTGAATCTTTCCACTATTAACATCCTGGGGATTGCTATTGAACAGAGACTAAACTAGAACAGCCATATAAACACAATGGCTATAAGAGCAGGTCATAGGCTAGGAATACTGCAGCGAGTAACTCACCTTCTGACCCCCACCCCTCCTCCAAAGACAGTCCACCATCTACAAGGCACAAGTCAGGAGTGTGATGGAATACTCCCCACTTGCCTGGATGGGTGCAGCTCCAACAATACTCAAGAAGCTTGACACCATCCAGGACAAAGCAGTTCACTTCACTACCACCACATCCACAAATATCCACTCCTTCTTCCACTAATGCTCAGTAACAGCTGTGTGTGCAATGTACAAGATGCAGTTCAGATATTGACTGAAGATCCTTAGACAGCACCTTCCAAATCCAAAAGCGCTACCATAGAGGAGGGCAAGGGCAGCTGATACATGGGGGGACGCCCACAGCTACAATTTCTCTTCCACTCATCATCCTGACTTGGAAATGTATCACCGTTCCTTTACTGTCACTGGGTGAAAATCCTGGAATTCTCTCCCTAATGCCATTGTCGGTATATCCACAACACATGGACTGCAGTGTTTCAAGAAGGCAGCTTACCCCCACCTTCTCAAGGGAGCAACTAGAGAGACAGACATTAACTGCTGGCCTAGTCAGCAACGCCCACATCCTGGAAATTTATACAAAAAGTTTTCTTTCTTTTAAATCTGTGGTAGTTTTCAGTGCCAGTGTTGCTGATTGGTCAGTACTTAACAATGACTGTATTGTTAAAAGTTTCTTAAGCTACTAAAACTAATCTTAAATGTTTCTGGTAGATTTATTGGCATCTGATATGTAAATACAACACATTCATGTCAATCAGTGCAGATCAATAATGAGGCAGACAGCAAGATAGCATTTTGCAAAGTTAATGACACATCTGTGCAGTCCAACCAGCAACATGAAATATTTGAAATAAAAACAGA